>NW_011344301.1:71879-84743 GCF_000735185.1 Notothenia coriiceps
ACACACACACACACACACACACACACACACACACACACACACACACACAGTTTGACACATACATGCTGCATTCCTTTGATTGTGCTGCTTCGCAACTCAAAGAGCTGAAATACCAGTGTCATTGACTTCAACTTGTTTTGTTTGTGTGCGTTCCACAGGTAATGCGCATGCAGAGACAGGTGTATTGTTAGGAGCCCGTTCTTAAAGAAACAAAGACAAAGTGTTGCGTTTCTCTTTGACAGGCCTTTACAAAGAACATATGAAATCATTAGAAAAACATTCACAAGCCATGTAGACAAACAACTAAAAAAGGGGCTGCAACTGACAATAATTGTCGCCTTTTAATAAGAAGATTATTTGCCTCATTAATTAGAAATACAAATCTCAACTTTCCAGAGCCAACTTTCCTGGTTATTGAGCAGCATGTGAGGTAAACATGCAAAAGTTTAAATATGTCTACAGGTGAGCATGATGTGTATTTATATCGCGTCATGTAAGGAAAAGCAAGTTCCCAATAAAAAACAAATGATAAATATTGACATAGTTTGAGATGGACCCATTCTCTCAGGGAAAGTCTCTAAAATAGGTAGAAAATTAAAAAAATGTTTCTTACTGCTTTCTTACTATCCCGTTTACTCAAACTATTCTAGGAGAGTGCATTTACGTAGACAGACACGTTGGGCCTTTCCTCTTGTACTTTTTTGATAATTACTCCTTTCCCTTAACTCATTCTAGGAGAGTGCATTTACGTAGACACGTGGTGCCTCTCTACCTATACTTCTTACTTTCTATTTCAGTTTTTTATTTTATTCACCGCTTTTCCCTCAAACTGTTTCAGGAGAGTGCTTTTACGTAGACACGTTGGACCTCTCTGCTTGTACTTTTTACTTTCTTTCCCTTTGGGAAGTGCAATTACGTCAAGGTTAGACACGATGTGCCTCTTCACTTTTGTCCCTCTTCACTTGTGTCCCTCTTCACTTGTGTCCCTCTTCACTTGTGTCCCTGTCTCATAATTTCCACCCTATTCTAAGAGGAAGCATTTACGCAATGTGGTGCCTTTTAATTTCAGTTTCTTACTTTGTATTTCTTCACCCCTTTCCCTCAGACTATTTTAGCAGAGTGCATGTACGTGGACACGTTGTGCCTCTCTTCCTCTGTTTCTTACTTCTCTTTTCCTACCCCTGTTCCCCAGACCTATCCTAAGGGAGTTGACACGTTGTGCCTCTTCACTTTTACTTTCTAAGGGTCAAAGTTCATATGGCGAGGAATTCCTTTGAGCGACATGCGCCGGCCCGTGCCTTACCTTGGACTTCTAATATAACTGCTCGGGTCTTGATAGATTGAGTGGGGAAGTTCAGGAGATATGTGTAGAAGATATGTGTTTTCCTGAATACTTCAAAAAACATCCGAGAACAACAGAACTGTAAAATAAAACATTGCCCTGATTTCCCAGACTGATCGTTCTTACACTTTGTGTTTCTGTTCTGTGTCTCCGTCTCTGCACACATGGAGAGCTCTCAGTTATTGAAACAGTGGAAACACATTTGGCAGATTCATGCAGAGCAATCAATGTGAGACTTCACTTCAGTATAAACAGTACAAACCTCACTGAATGTGTGCCTCATCAACACAGAGATGAACACATTATCCATTCTGAAACAGATTGAGCTTTGGGATGATGAATTACAGCAAAACATCCTGCTCTTTGAATTGAAAAGAAAATGGGTCAGTAATCTGAAACAGTTTCTTTTATATAAGACTTTAGTACAGTCTATGTGAAACTTGAAATATGGTCACTTTCACAATGTGTGGTTTTAGAAATAGTTAAGGGTAATACCATAGACTGTATATATGGGTAATACGTATTTGATTTGATTGAAAGTTCATCCAGTTTTTCAACTGGGCTTTTGGTACCATGTTGGGTTTGTCATTGTTTTTGTCAGAAGCTTACGAGTATGACTATCTGCTTTCCCCAGGGAGGTTGCAACAACAAGGCTTCCTGTTCCAAATTCTTTGAGCTATAACCTCAGCGTGAGAAAAATCTCTTCAAAAACTTGTCGCACCTGTTCTGCATGTTAACCTGAACCGTCTACAGGCTGTGTTGTTGTTATCTTTATTGGAACTTCTGCAGGCCTTTTCTCACAGTGTGGAGACTGAGGCACAAACTCATATCAGAGCTGGCCATTTCTGCTCCACTGCTGCCGGGGTTCCAGCTTCAAAAGGACAGCAAAGGGTTCTTTGAAACAGAGCGACACTGGAGCCCCTCTCTGGACGGCTGCCATGCCGCGCTGATGCTGTGTGTGTTTGTGTGTGTGTGTGTGTGTGTGTGTGTGTGTGTGTGTGTGTGTGTGTTTGTGTGTGTGTGTTTGTGTGTGTGTGTTTGTGTGTGTGTGTGTTTTGAGAAATCTTTTGTGCAAAATGAAAGAGGGGGCGCGGGGGGGGGGTATAAAGGGGGAAAAGACCTTATGTAACGTGAATAGCTCGGGCAAACTGAAGCCAACAAACTTTACTACACTCCTTCAAGCACGACTGAGTACTTGGGATGTTTTCAACCATTAAGCTTTCATGCTGTGATGCATACGCTGATTTCTGCAAGGCCGTGCAGACAATATGTTTAAAGTCATGAGACAACAAGCAAATATTGTGTCGTAAAAATAAAGTATGCAACTAAAAGATGTCAAAGAAATCAAAGTACGGCATATCATTTTATCTCAGTAGAAACAAGTAATCTCAATGTCGTCATGTCATAAAAAAGTCATAAACGGTCATGGTTTGGTACAGTATAGGGTCATGGTAGTGCAAGTAATTTAATCTAACTACAAGACAAGCAATCGTTCTGTCTGTCTTTCTTTCTGTCTCTCTGTCTGTGAGAACGACTTTCACATATATCGCCAACATGGCTTCTAAAAAAGGTTATCTGAAATGGCCTCTCAGCCAACAAAAATAAAAGTAAAATATAATCAGCTCTACCTCTGTCTGAAATCAAAGACATAATATAACAAAAATTAAACCTTCAAATGGTAAATCTACCGTTATTGTTGTAAACGGCACAGGAACCATGGGGGTGGGGGCTGCAGAGGACTATAACTCCGTACATTCTCACTATTTAAAAAAACATTGACAGATTACAAACCACCAAACTGATTGGTAGTTGCAACCCTAGCTTGAATTATGCAGTATCTGTCCTTACTGGTGGACCCCCACACCACACACACACATAATCAGACACACAAACACACACACCATGACAGCACCTCAAAGGGATTGGCAGACACACAATCGAGGACACACATCTTTAACTTTGAAGCAGCCTTATCACTCCGGGACCTTGAGTCACTGCAGGTTAAAAAGAGGATTGCTGGATGTTTCATAAAGTCCCGCAGTAAGCTGCATGTAATCATTGTGTGAATGTGTTTGTGTTTGTAATCAGTTGGGCTCCGGCTGATATGACAACTATAATCCGGGCTAGTGGTTGAAACAAGGCTGGGATCTGATCAGATAGAGGAGGTTGGCGGGTGCAGTCAGCCCACTCTCTGCTGCCTCTGATAGTTGTTCCCCCAAAAACACAACACACGCCTCAGCAGGAGGGTCCTCAGTAATAGCTATAATTCGAGTCAAAGCACTGCTTCCTACAGCAGAACCACAATAAACTTGCTCCGGCATCAGAGTTTAACAAGAAGCAACCTTTCAGGCAGTTTACAAGCACATTGTTTTCTTTGAGGCGAGTAAATTCAAAATACTGAGCCTACTTACAGGAACACATCCTAAGTGTGGGTGGCCCCAGTGGGGATCTTCCCCCTGAAGCCATTCAACCAGGCAGCACCACCACTGATGGGCTTTGATATTAAACACACATCTGCTTCACATATTAGAACTGACACCAAAGCACAAAGGGCAACGTCAAGCTTTCATCATGGAGACCGGCTCCATCTGATGTGCAATTAGTGGACCACACAGAGGGACGTGGTTTATGGCTGCTGGATAAACCCACCGCTGCTGTTTGAAGAAAAAAGGAAGAAACCCAGTCATTCTACAATTCTGTTTGTGAGTTAAAAAAAAGCAAACAACATTAAGTCTCATGAGTGATTTCAGTTTTCAGAGGCAGCATCACTGATGGATTTTTAAACTGATTTGAATTACATATATTAAAGCCCGAGGCACAGTCGCTTATGTTTTTACAGTAAAACTTCTAAAACATGTTCTCACCAATCTTATCATAATTTTTGTGCGGCATTGTTATTTTAGTCCAATTCAAATTCACTTTATAAGTTGCTTTTAGGCTGTATGTCAAGTGTACTGCTGGACATTCATTCATTCAGTTAAGTGATCAAATGTACTGTAGCAGGGGAGTGTGGGTCTGACTAATGGTTGGTGTATGAGGGTTGATATCTCTTATTGGCTCAGCACTGCAAAGAAACAATATTTCTTTCAAACATTTCACATGCATTTATTTTAATTAATTCAATACAAATAATAAATCTCTCTTTATGCATACTCAACCTTGAACTACTGTGGCCATTTAAGTAATGTGGAAGCTTTCAATAGCAGCAGGTCTGCCTTTGTGACTTCTTAATTCAAAACCTGGCATCACATTTCGGGGACATTAAGATGTCTGAAAAAGTTATTTATTCAGCACTACAGTAAATAAAACCCTTTGTTCAGAAATGGTTGATTTTTTATATCATAAATTGGATATGTGGCAGAGAGTTGATGGTATTCAGTCTTTATCAAAGTTTTTAAGATGGTTCACTCAAGATATATGCAAATCATGAACATTGTAAATAGTTGTCACAGGGGTTAGTAGGGATCTTTCACACCACAGCTTTACAGTCTGATCCTTTAACATCCAGAAAAGCTTAAACTGTGTAAGTGCTTCCTGTCTGATCTTCAGATGAAACCTGATGATCATCAGCTTGTTGAAACATCAACACAGGGCAATTACTGCAAACTTCACAAGAGGTGTCAGCTACGGAAATGTTTGTTTCCTCTAACAAATGACCTGACATCTGTTAGGCAGGGGGATGCATTTGAGGATTTATGTTAATGAGATGGCATATTTCCCCTTTCATCCCCTCGCATGAGAGCCCCCAAGGGCAGGCTTAACACCCTGAAGGGGGAGGAAGACCCACCCAGCTACATCACAACGAGAGGAACTTGTTCTGAAGTCAATGACATTTGAGATACACCAGAGTTGTTTATTCTTCAGATCTCCATTTACGTTTATCACTGACAATTCAAGCTTAGGAAAAAATAAAGTTGTATTTCCTCCACATCTTCTTCTTCCTTGATCTTTCCTCTTGACTCCTTCTTTTTACCCTGCCTAACCAATACAGCTCAAACACGACGGATGGTCTCATAAAATAAAATTCTCTATATTTTATTCCCTTGAAATGTTAACATTATTTAGGATCAGGCTTTTTTTTTATTTATATGTATTTTAAATTGTAAAGTTAAACTCAAACACACTGAACTAGAAATTCCCTCGTTAACAAAAACAGTAGTCGGTGTGTGTGTGTGTTGACTTTGCTGAAATGATGACTCATCCACCTGTATACCGCACCTGACAATATACATGAATCTCACACACACACACACACACACACACACACACACACACACACACACACACTTAGGGCTCAGGGAGGTGAATAAATAATGTAGTTTGGGTGTAGCCTTTCTGAGGATTCAGTTTCCGGTATGGAGGAATATTCAGCTGTTAAACGGCAGCTCTTAGAAGACCTCATCACATCTTTTGTTCTTCAATCACCTGAGGGAAAATTCTTTCTCTGGTTTAGCTGGAACCTAAACGCGTGGGCAAAGGAAGATAGAAATGAAGAAATTGCTTGAGTTTGATCTATTGAAGGTGAGCCCTGAGGATAACAGGTGTGTGTTCACTAGAGATTGGATTTAATGAGAATTTGCCACTTTTGTCATTTGAATGCGGTAGAAAACCTTTGTTATCCAATTGTGTGGCTTTCACTGATGCCCTGTCCTTTCATATTGAGCACTTTTAATTAGGTCTGTTAATCGAATGCTATTTTTGTAACCAAACACCTTTAAAACTAATAACTACTTTCTGTCTGCTGTATTTTGTGTTCAGTGTTAACTAGCAAATGAAAGCATGCTGACAAGCTCAACGGAAATGATAGAAATCACACCTGCTAAAAATCATCAAATATCAATATCCTTATCGTTTTAGGCCTGTTAGCATGTTAGCTCGAAGCATCACTGAGATAGAGTACAGTCCCAAAAAGTTGCTATCATGGGCGTAGACTCTCAATCTCATTTCTATACTATCTTGGCATCCTCACATGTGCCCTGATACTGGCATCTCTACTGAACCTCTACAAATATTGCATTGTGCTGGAGATGAATCTTTGGTTTTTATTCATATGTAGATTCTGTTATTCATCTTCTGAAGTGCATGTCTTGCAGTAAGCTATGCAGCAGTCTAGGAGTAACTAAAGAAAAGGATATACGGTACTATTCATTAGAACTGATGGAGGGCACAATGACCTTTACAAAAAACTCGGGAAGGCAATGAGCTGTAACATCGTTTCTGGGTCATTCTAAAATGACAGGAACAGTCGTTTTGTCATTTTGGGTTTCACAAACAGCTGGAAACAAGTCTATCCAAAGGCCCTCATTATTCAGTAGCCTTCCATTTCGTATCTATTGTGGCTCTTGCACAATTTATAGGAAACCTTGCAGGTGATGTAATTGGTTAAATAAATATTCAGATCTTTTTACGGGAACATGACACACTGTTTTCCCATAGTAGGATTAAGTAAGATTTTAAAGTTGAACCCTAATTTGTCTTCCAGTAACACACAAACGCTGATGAGTGGATTTGCATACAGACTTTTTTGCAGAGAAGATGACCTCATGCGGCCCAACGTAACTCCAACTGCTGCTGAAGCACGCTGCATTCCCCGCTACATTCCTGAATTCCCCTCAAACATTCCTGCACAATGTGGCGGGAATCTGCAGCGTGGTGGTTTCACCGGATTCAGAGGCTTTTTAAAGCAAGGGTGAAAGGACAAGAGGTCAAATCACTTACAAAGTTAGAAAAAGAATAGAAGCTGCAACCTGAGTCTCTGGGTCTCAGACGTTGCCCCATTGAGAAGAAAAGGGAGAAACGTACAGAAAATAAAACACTATAACAAATCATTCGGCGTATGGAGGCAGCTACGCTTGTGGTTTCTCCACTCTGTCCCTTTCATTTGTCATGCAGCAAAACATAAGCACAAAGCATTCATACATGTGGAGATAAAAGAACAATCAAGTATTATCTTGTAGAATCTTAGTCTTGTAGTATATCATAGTAATCATGGTCTCACACTGATTCCAAGTCAGTTTCTTGAGTGCAATTCTTAAAACAGATTGCCTTGAAAAGTTGTCCTAATTGACTCGTCCTCTGCACTCGGACTCGGTGTTAGGCGTTTCTCTGTACACTGAAATGATTGAAATCAACCACATCAGATTCTAATCTTGTTTGAAAATTGAGGTGAAAGGAAGCACCAAATGTTTACTAAAGAATAGGCCACAGTACAGTAAATAAGAATAGGATACATAATAAGAATTTAAATGTATGTTACGTTATGCAGGCCTAACAAACATACTGCTGTTAGTAATGGGGTGCAAAATAGAGTGCAATTAAAGCAATTGAATATGACTTGATGCCAAATGAAATGCATTTTACGGGCAGATGGTACAATCCCACCCAGGATACCAATGTTAATAAAGTTAATTAATGACTACTAACAACAACTATGTTTTAAAAAAACGGTTGTGGTTTATTTCATCTGTTTATATTATTCTCATTGTGAAACCTTTTATGTCACACAGGTCCATGTGACAGGGCCGTCACTTTTTTCCATGTTGCTTTTTCAGGCTTTCTTTTTCTACCCATTACCACTTGAAGCTATATAAACCCATCCAACAGTAAAAACATACTACTGAAGAACTCTAAAGCTCCTAATGCCTTCTGTTTAATAAAGTAATGTCTCCAGGCAGCGTATACAATTCAACACAGTACGCAGAGCTTTGGCTAATATTGCTTGGCAGTAAAAACACTCATTTGATAAAGTAGTTCCAGATGCCTCAGTGGATACAATATGTCGGGACTGACTGTGTGATCCAGACTCCAAGCTGTAGGTTTGTCTGATTTTGGACGTAGAGGGAGTCGACTGAAGCTGGTAACAGACATTAAGGTTGTTTAAGCCTTTTAAGTCTAGACTTCCAAGACACACACACTATTTCCAGTCTTTGAAGTGTTGAGATTCAGAAAGTCTATGATCAAGTTTTCAGAAAAATAGGCTCAATCTATCTTGGTCCGATTAGTCGTGAAACATGAAAAATAACTACTTTATGATGTGTTTAAAAATCATAATGTGTGTCCTCGCAGGAAGGGCAGCTAGTCTACTATACAGCTGATCGTGGAGAGCCCGAAATTGCAATTTATGATGCCTTTTCTGCCCAGAAAACATTGTAATCCGAGTTCAATTACTCAAGGCCTCCATAACTCAAACCCCAACATAACATAGCAGCCTGTCACGTTGCACCACACAAGCTATTCCTTACGTTGAGGAAAACTAAGCCAAATCTAGACTTTTTCCCACGTTAAAATGTTCCTACCTATTAAAGTTTGTCTGTATTGAGATTACAAAGTTTAAGGTAGCTTTTTCCCCCCTCCTGTGTTTCAAATAAACATAGTGTGTTCTTCCATTTCCTGCAGCAGCCTTGTGTGTTCTCCCTTGTGTCCTCTTTGTTCCAGCCCACAGCTCTCGGGGGGGAACACAGTGAACCGACCACAGCTGAGTCGGTCCTGTGTGCGTATGTGTGTGCGTATGAGTACGCGTTGTATTCACTGAGACTGGAGGCAGGAAGAGGAAGAGGAGATGGGTGGAAACAGGAAGAGGAGGGTCACCTTACTAACATGCTCTCTCATCACTTTATGTCCTGTTCTCTGGGTTAAATACAAAACTGATTCATACACCCACATCTAAACTTAATGGACTTCATGTGTGTCATAAAAAGTCTTTGATCACACGTTATCACTCTGCGTACTTGTGTTTCACATATTAGACACCTGTTTTTCTTCTGTTACTTTTTATGATGTGACGGAGATGTGCTGTATGGTAGATATGGGCTGTAGACACATATGGAAAACGGATGTGAGCATGGGGCCGGAAATGAAAAGTGTTTATGGCTATTCTGTACTTCAAAGTCGGGGGNNGGGGGGGGGGGGGGAAGCCTGTCAATCCCTCAACAGTTTCAGGCTTCACTATCAAACCTCTGGCTCTCAGCCTCAAGCCCATTGGTTCCTAAGAAAGATGTCATTTTTTAAAAACATATTACAAATGCAAATAGTCTCCAAAAAGACTCAGTAATGTCCCTTAACAGTTGTGGAGTGAAGCCTTTAGCAAATAGTCTCAAAAATACTGTATCACGCTATTTGGAGGCAATTCTTTAAGCTGAGGATCAGGCATGTGTTGCTCTTGCCGATATTTACAATATCAGCACCATGTTTTTGGGATTGAGGCAAAATGAACTACAGTCCAAAGTAATGAAGGAATATGTCAACCAGTGCTCAATGTGTTTTTAAAGGAGCTATCAATTGAGATCTAGTGCCCTCCTGATGCATGAGATATACATTAGCTTTGCTACAGACAATACAATACTTTCTTTTAAAGGCACTGTTTATATAGCATCTAAATAACTTTCAAGCTGTTCCAGCTATCAATGTGGGTCAAAAAGTAAACTCATTAGCTAAACAGGGAGGCAAAACTGTTATTAACTTTACAAATTGACAGCAATGAGCTTCATGGGATGAGGCAGCCACATCATCTAATGTAGAGTGTTGATCTAAGAAACTAAAAAGAATATTCTAAAAGTGAGTTCTTCCATCTCCTTTAGTTTTTAAAATCAGGAGCAGAGGGCAGGTAAGAGAGGAGATAAGAGAGATGGGGTTTGACAGGGGAGAAGGGAGCTGAAGCCTGAGAGGGGCAGGAGGTTGAAGATAGAGAGGGGACCTCAGAGGGAAAGGGAAGGTTTTAGGGGGGCCGGGGGAGAAAGTGATTTGACAGAAGAGGAGAGAGATGGGTTAGAGGAGATTTGGTGGGAACAGAGTTAGTTTGTAGGTCCCAGCTGAGGTCACGTCCCCTGGCTGTGTTTTCGTAAACTCCTGAGTCTCAGGGTAATCAAACAGATAGCAAAAACCTTGGAACCACACCTCAAAACAGAGACACGCCGAACCAGGAAGTGATGCAGCATCCTCCTTTCCTTTCCCAGCTCTTCCTATGTCCTAATAAAAGGTGAACGCTCACTCATATTACCTACATTAAGGGAACTGCACTCTTACAGACGCTGCTGCTGCTGCCTCCACCTCCCCTTTCTCCCTCTTTTCTCTCAGTCATAAAGACCAGCTACAAAAACAAATGGAGTCTCTCCCGGCTGGGTGTGGTGGCCTGCAGAGCAACAGCTGGGTCCTGTCTCTCTCCCGAGACGCAGACTGACTGATCGCCCTCTTTTTTAGGACAGCTCTCCCCCTGTGTCTTTAACTTTTCCTTGAACATGTAGCCTGTTTCTAATGTCTCGGGCTTACTGTCTTTTCTAAGTACTCTCTCTCAACTGGTCACTTCTTTTCCTTGACTGAGACCCACACTTTTCATGTACTGCTCTTAAACTGTGAACTTACACATCCCCGACTCCTCTTCACTCCTCACAAGTTTAGATTGTCTCTCGTTCTGCTTTCCTGCTCTTTCTCTCATTTAATCTGTCGGTCCCCATCGCTCTCTTCCCTTCCCTCTTCCTCTGTCCCACTGAAACCCTTCCTGGCCCCATTTCCCTCTGACACATTTCCTGTATAGTAGGGAAGGTTATCAACACATTTTCTGAGTCATACAAGTGTTTCATAACACCAGTTTCTCATACAAGTAAAAAAAACAACACACAATTGATAACATACTGAAGCATAGCATGTAGCTTTGGAAGTGTTTCCAAATGACGTACATTTTTTGTATCATCTACTCTTATTTATGAACACAATGAAGACACTGATTTTTCTCTTTGTAGTTCTTCAAAGCCTGCATTTAGTTCTGTTGCCCCTGTGAGGCATTACTGTGTGTGTGTGTGTGTGTGTGTGTGTGTGTGTGTGTGTGTGTGTGTGTGTCAGTGCAACCAGTATAAACATTACCTAATGAACTGTTTTGAGCATGCAACTAACCAAATGGCAATAACAGATCAACTTCAGAGGCTGACGGTTTTGTGTGTGTGTGTGTGTGTGTGTGTGTGTGTGTGTGTGTGTGTGTGTGTGTGTGTGTGTGTGTGTGTGTGTGTGTCTGTGTGTGTGTGTGTGTGTGTGTTGCCAGTTGAGACCTGCCCTAGGTTTAATTAGAGCTGTGAGTCAAAGTCAAAGCCACGTGCGGTCAGAGACGCAATCAAACGCTAGTTGGGCCCTGTGGGCATATGCAGACACACGCACACACACTTACACTCTCCATCTCAAATGTAATACACACCCTTCGAGAGAATAACCATTTTGAAATGAAAATAGTTTGTTGCTTTGTTATCTGTTGTTTGTAAAAATGTCAGTTCTCTATGGGCTGAGAGTGAATAACTTTCAAATGAACCAATCTTTATGAAGGAACATGCCCTGAAACACACATAAAAACTCCCACAGTTGTTGTTTTTTCACTTATCCAAGGACAGGGTTGAAAAGGACAGATGGTGTTGTATGCAGTACAGATTGTAATGTCCCCTGAGGGAAATGTGTGATTTGTAACATTGGGCTTTGTGATTAAACTGACTTGACAGAGGAGTTCACAGGAGGTAAGACGGCAAAGTGCCCAGTAAACCAGTCAAGGCAATGTTGTGATCTGATGCTCAGAGCAGCAGAAAGTCACAGTCTTTCATTACACAGACTTCTTTCTTCTGATAAACCACAGACACATTTCTATTTTTTTTTCAGAATGAATCAAACAGAGCACTTCAGGAATGATAACCGTTGCAGATAATTTGGAGAATGCAAAACCTGTTGATCAGTTGATCAAACGAGCCCAAACTATTTACAACAGTTTGGGTAAAAAGCATTCAGCCACCAGGTTTTGAACTTCATACTGGGTACTATGAGGCTCAATAGACCATACTATTGTCAACTAATTTATTATTATATATTTATACCATAGTGCGTCAATACAGTGGATGTGTAAATGTCTTCATAGGAAACTATGCCAGTCTAACGAGCAAAAGTGTTAGTCAGTCAGAGAAATGGGGAATTAATGTGCATATGTGCGACGTACGTGTATCCATATCATTTCTGTTTGTATTGAGTAATTAACCAGAGGCTTGATGCTATCACTGTCTTCCATGTGGGGAAAAGATAAGAACTGGCATTGTGGCCAGATGTACATGCACGTGTGTGTGTGTGTGTGTGTGTGTGTGTGTGTGTGTGTGTGTGTGTGTGTGTGTGTGTGTGTGTGTGTGTGTGTGTGCATGCATGAGTGTATGTGTGTATGTAAATGTGTGTTTGTGTGTATGTATTCTTTTTCAGGCCAGAGCTCTAGGGCAGATTGCCTATGACCAGCTAGCCAGGCTAGAATCAGGCTATGCAAGATTCAAAAATGCACATGCAGTCACTCTAACACACACACACAAAACACACTCACTCACACACTCACTTATCTCAGTCTTTGATGCATCTGGAGAGTTATTTTGTATCAAAGATTCAGGAACAAAGAAACAAACAACCCTTGCATTCAGAAAGGATTCATGAAAACACTTACACCAAGGTTAAGTCTGCACATACTTTTTAGTCGTTTAACGATTAAAAAGTAAAGACATTTGAAGATGAAATAGCTGTAA
>NW_011344301.1:84762-88227 GCF_000735185.1 Notothenia coriiceps
GTGTGTGTGTGTGCGCGTGCATGAGTGTATGTGTGTATGTAAATGTGTGTTTGTGTGTATGTATTCTTTTTCAGGCCAGAGCTCTAGGGCAGATTGCCTAAGGATTCATGAAAACACTTACACCAAGGTTAAGTCTGCACATACTTTTTAGTCGTTTAACGATTAAAAAGTAAAGACATTTGAAGATGAAATAGCTGTAATGGATCGTCGAGGGTTTAAACTCAGGGCCGGCCCTTGGCATAGGCAATATAGGCGAATGCTAAGGGCACATCAATCAATGGGGGATGCCGGAAAAAAAAGTAAAAAAAAAAAAAAGTTAGAAAAAAATAAAATATATATTTTTGTATTTCATAACACAATTTCCCGATTTTGGATCAACAAAGTACATCTTATTATCTTATACTAACAGAACTACGCCTATATTGCGTACAGCGTCCATAAACTATGGCGCACCCCCCCCCCCAAAATCAAGTTGAACTGCCCCAGCCCCAGTAAAAACCAGAGGTTCATGTGAAATAGTTCTTTTTTTGATATAATGGTTTTAGCGTGCAATTATAGGTTTTAATTTTGTATTTGTGTTAATTTAAAATAAATCAAACTCCCAAAAAATGTATACAGGTTTTATTAACATTGGAATTTACTGTGTAAGCGGCCGCGGGGGGGAGAGCTTTAGAGAGCTCTCTCCTGAAAGACTGAGAGGCTCTGATAACCTCAGCTCAGTGAGGTAAAGGCACACCTTTATATGATCATTATAGTTATAAAAAAATAAGAGAATAGATTTTCATCTATTGTAACATTGGGCATTGTGATTAAACTGAGCATGCCCCCGGACCCCCCATGAGGAGGTTAGGATCACCCCCCACTTAAATCAAATGGATAGGATACTAAACACATTTGCACACATCTTGTGTCCATATCTTTCTGTTTTGGTGGTCATGCGTGAGTCATAGTGACTGTCTGCATTTTGGGGGGGGGCAGCTAAAATCTTGCCTAGGGCAACAAATTGTTCAGGGCCGGCCCTGTTTAAACTATCTACTTAAGAATGAATGGCGACCTAGAACTACACTCATTATGATGTGCTCAACTGTTGGTCTTAAATACATCAGGCCAATGTTAGTTTGAAGCTTGAATGCAACAATAGAGCATTAAGGACACAATGAGTGCTTCACAAGCTTATAACATTCACTTCCTGTAATTTCAATGAAATTATTCATCAACTTTCAAACAGTATAGAGAGGGATACAGGTGTCACCTGTGTGCTCCACGATAAAGTCAGTTGTTGTACAACTTTCAAACTGAAATTCAATCTAGACGTGTTCTAATTTTCAATAATATTAAATGATTTGGGGTTTTCTTCTGCATTACAATGGTATAAGTACAGAGAACAAGAACATGGTAGACAACAAACATATTTAAAGAAGACTTTAAAGTATCATCCATTGATTCACACTATCAAACTTCTTTATTTAACTATCAATGAGTTTTTCAAAAGGGCTCTTTTCTACACAAGGTGAGCATGACCCTGTTTGAAGGCATCACTAAAACAAGTTCTTAGTATAAGTAGAATTGTTTTAATAAAGGTGGAGAGAAACAGTATATAAAATGATTATATAACGTGTGTGATAATAATGGATTTTTATAAAGAGCATCATACTAGAATATAGGCCTTTGTCACTCAGTAAAAATATCATAAATAGTGAATTAGTAGGTGAGTGAGCGAGTGAGTGAGTGAGTGAGTGAGTGAGTGAGTGAGGGAGTGAGTGAGTGAGGGAGTGCAAGTCCACTCTAAAAGTGCAAAGCCGCCTCAGAGACAGAAATAGTTGATATAAGCTACTGAAGAGGAAGAAGAGTGGGAGCTAAACAGGGACGTTCTGACTACTCCTCAATCACCTGCTTGTCTGTCTGCCTGCCTGTCTGTCTGTCTGCCTGCCTGCCTGCCTGTCCGTGCCCGTCCGTCCGTCCGTCCGTCTGTCTGTCTGTCTGTCCGTCTGTCCGTCCGTCTGGCTGTCTGCCCTTCTGTCTGTCTGTCTGTGCACACAGCCAGCTGCCAGGCTAGAAGCAGCATCACTCTGGACTGAGTGGCGCCGGGACGAGGGGCCGTGTTTAGGAGCGGCCGCTGCAGAATTTCCCATGTAGTGACGGAAAAGCCTGCTTTATAGGTCCAAATATATGACTTGTGAAAATAACTCCCCTATGATTAATGATTGGTTATTCTGAATGGGTCACTTTGGGCTTAAGATGCAAGGCAGCTGTCCTGGGTGCCATGGGTCGCCTTTGCCCCCCCCCATGCCCCCCCACCTACAGTAGACTTCTTCAGTGGCTTCAGCCTGTGCGTTAATAATATACCGCCCACCAAAGTAGCATCCCTCTGTAGGGAAGTAATGTGCAGGTCAAACAGAACTTATCACCTGCTTATCTTCACGCTACCCTCTTCAGCTATTCAATCTCTTCAAGATAATTGTGAGAGTAATAAATAGTAAGATTTGTATCTTCCTACGGAGGAGCTTAACACCGACCGTCTGTCTAAATATTTGTTATTTTGTATGTACTGCATGTATCGAGTATTTACAGTTGCAAGAAAAAGTATGTGAACCCTTTGGAACTTCCTGGATTTCTGCATAAATTGGTCATAAAATGTGTTCTGATCTTCATCTAAGTCACAACAATAGACAAACACAGTCTGCTTAGGCTAAAACCACACAAACAATTATATGTTTTTATGTTTTTATTGAACACACCCATGTAAACACTTCACAGTGCAGGTGGAAAAAAGTATTGTGAACGCCTTGGATTTAATAACTGGTTTGACCCTCCTTTGGCAGCAATAAGCCTCAACCAAACGTTTCCTATAGTTGCATATCGACCTGGGCACATACGCTCAAGGAGGAATTTTTGGACATTTCCTCTTTACAAAAAATGTGTTTCAAAGTTCAGCAATATTCTTCGGATGTCTGGTGTTGAATCGCTCTCTTGAGGTCATGCAACAGCATCTCAATTTGGGTTGAGGTCAGGACTGCTGACTGGGCCCACTCCAGAAGGCCCCGATTTTCTTCTGTTTGAAGCCATTCTGTTGTTGATTTACTTCTGTGTTTGGCTCGTTTGTCCTATTGCATCAACCAAATATTCTGTTGAGCTTCAATTGGTGAGCAGATGGTCTTAAGTTCTGCACGCAAAATGTCTTGATAAGCTGACGAATTCATTTTCCGTCGATGATGGGCAATCTGTCGCAGCCCCTGAGGGCAGAAAAGCCAGCCCCCAAACCAATGATGGCTCCCTCCACCATACTCACAGTTGGGATGAGGTTTTGATGTTGGTGTGCTGTGCCTTTTTTCTCCACGACATTAGCGTTGTGTGTTCCTTTCCAAAACAACTCAACTTTGGTTTCATCTGTCCACAGAATATTTTTGCCAGTAAGTGCTGTGGAACATGTCCAGGTGCCTTTTGCAAAACTCAAACGTGCAGCCA
>NW_011344301.1:88770-102526 GCF_000735185.1 Notothenia coriiceps
GAGTCTTGCTAATGCATCACGACACAACCACTAAAACATTATGAGAGGGCAAAGAGCAACACTCTCTCAAAAGCAAACAATGATAGAAATATTTAATTGGTTTCAGAATAAAAATGAAGCCTTGTTGCTCTGGTCCATCACCACAACTCAGCACCTCTGAAGACAAGCCGACATGTTTACCTTGATCTCCTACCAGATCTGACTTCAAATACCCACACCTTCTTTCCCACACACACACACACACACACACACACACACACACACACACACACACACACACACACACACACACACACACACCTCTCGACTACCTTTCTAAGCTTGGCCGATCCTTTCATGGACGCCCACAGACCCTCCTCTGCAGGTGTAGGGTTACCTTTGCCTCAGACATCAACACACAGTGTGCATCAATGTCTGCGCATGTGTGTGTGTGTGTGTGTGCGCATGTGTGTGCGTTTGTGTATGTGTTCGCAGACTGACCTGGCGTCTAGTCTCGGAGCCAGACACACCGCACACAATACACACTGACGTGTCCCTCGATCATCTTTTCAACCTCTCTTTTCTTTCCTTCTTCCTCTTTTATTTCTTTGATTCTCCACTTCCATCCACGGGATCCGTTACATGAGACGCCAACGGCCAAAATGCACTGAAATATGCGTAGACGCTCGCGACACAGAATGCAACTTGATAACTGTGATGGTCTTTTGATAAGGTTATTAAACGTTCTCTAAGCACACAGACACAAAGTTACACCATTCGCTTATGTCAATATCGGAAGTATACATAAGCGACCAATAACTTTTCATACCATAACAATGTGACTACAATATAAGTTTCAGATAATTATAAAAAAGTATATGAAATGTTCCAACTGTTGGGGTTGTTTGAATTTGAAGCAGATTACTTTGCCTTTTTCAAAAGCTGTATTTATTTAAATATTTTCAAATTAACATCATTTGGTGTTTCGCACCTTTACTTTGATGCAGAACTGAAACTATTTGCAGTTTTTCTTAAGAGGGTTAGATTTCAGTATCTTATATCTGTATAATTCATACTTCGGAAAAGCATTGTGCGAAATATACCATAAAAACATGAACATACGGTATGTGACTTCACAAGATGTTGCTATGTGTTAATCAGGCGCTGATGGGTTTCAGTAGGTATTAGATGCGGTTCACGGATAGCCCCGATTAATCCAAGATACACAACACTTAAAATCATCAACAGATGACATGTAATGCTACACACATGTATACACACATGTACACACATGTCCTAAAGCTTCCTTCCTTATGGAGACCCATAAATCTCTACCCCCGGGCGTTGTTCGACAGTAGCGATGAATTCTTTTTGAAGTTGCTTCTGGATCCATACTGTGGATATGAATTATCCCACACTATAGGCTGTGTATGTGTGAGCTTGCCGGAGTGGGGGTGTAGAATCCATATCAAACATTCATTGGGTGGTCCTCATGGCTCAGACAGGCTTGAACTTGAAATGTAAACGTAAAGGAAACACAGGAGTTGACTCTTATATTTCAAAGTATTTAACCCCTTTACAATGAACGGTCACATAGTTAAATGCAAATCAGTGCATGATGCAAAAGCTTAAATGTTCGTGGTTAGTGGTTTTTCCATGAAGTGACACTATGAGTAAACATTTCCTGGTGATTCAACGACTTTGACTAGCCCCATTAACATGTATGGTTAAACTCCTCGTCTTTAAAACGCACAAACTCTCTACTGACTCATTGAGTAGCCACTTAGGCCTTTTGGTATTCCGGAGAATTAGCCCATCTCACAGGAGAAAGCATGTGTAGTTATTTCTGTGGTTACCGTACAACCAGGTAATTTATACTAAAATGAGTTATGACATTTGCAGGAATTGCACCTAGTGTGAAAGGTGTGCTGTTACAAATAATAATAACCCACAGCCCAGGTTGAGCTTTTCAGATCGCTTTTTTTGATGGACTAACAATCTGAAAATGTAACACATTTAATTTACAATTATCTAGGAGAAGGAGGAAAGGAAATCCTAAAATATGGCAAGTTTAAAGAACAAAGCGTTTATAATTTTGCTTTATCATAGACTTTAACAATGAATAGATTTCATTCATCTACATTTTCTGTTGATAAACTAACTAATTATATTCATCTTTGTTTCAGATTTAACATGTATTATTAGGCAGCATAAGGGGGACACTTTACTTGGACACACTGAAGAGCAGACCTAATTCATAGCCGGTTTCAGTGTAGTTCGGTTATACTTGCTGCTAATGTTAATTTTTTTGCATTTTTAGTTATTGTTATTCTTAATACATTTACTTGCATTTCAATTTGTATTATATTAGTATTTTTTTAAATATGTTTGTTTATTACTTGACACTGCCTAATATATACATCTATCCACCTATCTATTTAAAGGGTTTTTTTTTTTGACAATGTTTTTTACTTCCATAACATTTAAATGGGATAGATGCTGGATACAAAATGTAACCAAAAAACAATAGAAAAAGACATTCCCCATTAAAATCAGGTTTACATTTTTTACAAACTGTGACATGAGGATGATTAATGTTAAGTAGCTCTAGATATTAAAGCTCAGAATAACTTTACAGAGAAACCCTGAGATGTTTCAGTTACCAGTTCAATATGCGTCATCATTACAAATGTAAAAAATGTTTTGCTATTAATACTGGTAGAATATTTGGTTGTGTTAGTACAAGTATTTGTAGTAAGAGGTATCTGGCATGGTTTAAGACAAAGCCACGTCAGCTGTGATTTACTTTGTGGCGTGTTGTTTTATTGGCTTGCAGCCCCAGAAAGAGTTAGGAAACACACACATGCAAAGATACACGCACACACACAGTAAAAAGCCCCAGCTCTACAGGAACCGCTCCAGTCCAGACAGGGGCTGAATTGTTTTGTTTCCATAGTGACCTGGCAGCACACAGCTGACTGCAGCAGGAATACACACAGACAGACATACACTGGCTCACACACACGCCAAAGACAGGCCGCACACACACATTACAATGACCGGACTGATGGGACGCACAAAGGGAGGAAAGATATGGGGGAGGGAGAGCAGGAAGGGAGTGAAGGTGAGACAGAGGAGAGGAAGAGAGGGTAGGAGAAAAAGTAGGCTGTTTAGAAAAGAAAAATAATGATAATCGAATGCACAACAGAGCGGGAACATGTGTGGGTGGGATTAACTAAATCAAACATATTCACACATTTCACTACATAACCTTTATCCCTGCGTCGTCTTTCCTTACTCATGTTGTTCATTGTTTCAGACTACACAGGCTTTAGCCCAATCCCTATTAAACTTCATGAACCCTCCGCACTGACCGAATAATCTCATCAGTTACACGGGCAGAAACACGACACCTAAAGATAGAGTGGAACTTTAGACTTCTTTCTTTCTTTTTCAGGAGCAGCGTAGGTGGAGAAAAACATAAAACTTTTAGAGGACAAGCTAGCCAGCTCCCTCCCCCTCTCTATCTCTCTTTCTTTCTTTCTTTCTTTCTCTCTCTCTCTCTCTCTCTCAGTCTTCACATGAAAGTGATAGATCTGGGGCTTTATGACCTCTTTATGGACACAAAGACTGCATTGAGATCAGGAGAGAAAGAGAGAGAGAGACCCAGCCCTCCACTCATCACAACACCCTTTCTTCAGCACTGCACTTCCTCTCCTAATCCCCCCCACCCCTCTTTATTTTTACTTTCTCCCTCTCTAACTTGGGACCCCCCCTGGTCTTACACTAGTGTTGCCCAACCAATCACAGCACTGGACGCTGCTAACCACTAGGCCACCTGTGGCAATGATTTGCCAGTTGGCCGTGGACCAATGACAACGCGGTAAAAAGACACGACGGCTATTTCTCCCACCCTGCATGGCTGATTTGGGTTATGTGGACCCTTCAACAAGCCGTCTTCACATGTGCATGCACCCACACACACACAGACACACAGCAGTGGTGGGAGGTAATTCCACTCATACGACAGTCAATGAGCAACTGCTGCCTGATTGTTACCATATGGTTTTACCAGCTTGTGTGTGTGTGTGTGTGTGTGTGTGTGTGTGTGTGTGTGTGTGTGTGTGTGTGTGTGTGTGTGTGTGTGTGTGTGTGTGTCTCTTCAGTATTCCTCAAGGAACAACATTTCAACACAGCTCCACTGACTGAATGGTAGAGACGGGATTCCCCCATATTTCTGCTAAGGCTGCAATTTGTGTTTCAAAACAATGTCGTTACATAGTAACAGAATTGAATCAGATAAGTAAATCAGAACCAGCTTATCTGCATCGGTGTCAATCTTCCTTATACTGTTCAATCACATTCTTGTTTATAAAATTGATATAATGACACATGATTTTAACTATTCAGTTACAATGTATGCTACTTACAATGGGTGAGCAGGCGGTGCATTTGTCAAAGGCCATGCTTGCAGGCAGGACATTGTCAAACCTTGAAAGAAAGCCCCGGATCTGTGGAAGAGAAATCAACAGGTCAAAAACTGACACAAAACTGAGGAGCAAAATAGTGGAGCCGATCTCTTTCCAAAACAACATTGATACACACTTTCATTTATATTATGTAAACATAAAAACGTTCCTGTAGCCATAAAGAGATGGAAATCAAAGATAAATCAGGAGAAAGATAACATGGTATTTGAGTGAATTTAATGTGCTTTTCAGACAGAAACTGTCCTTCTTTTTGAGAATAAAGTACTGTTTATTTATTCCGTATTTATACGCAACTATATAAAAATCAAAATTGAAGTGCTTAAAAAGTTTGGAGGCAGTTTGAGTTTTCCTATTTTTTGTATTTCAAAATAATGCTGAGAGCGCCCTCTGGTGCACATTTTCAGTTAAACATGTTCAGCACATCTCACTGCTGAAAGCTTTCTCTCCAATTTATGGCTACCGTAATTATGGTTATTTACTGTGATTACTGCCTAAAGAACCCCTCTACACATATACATACACTAACAACTGTTTAGCAACCCATTGAAATCCCACTAAACACCAAAAATCTATTAATGCGCCTCATTCCTTTTCCCCTATTCATACGTGTTCTTTAAATAAATCTTTCAAATTCTGTTTTCTCGTGACGCACTCAGCCCGAAGCATGAAATAGCTCACCCTCTGGTGGTGAAGCAGACACACATTGTTTACATTTCTGAGAAAAGTTAACAGGAAATGAAAAGCTTTGACTTTTTGGAAAGGAGATCTGGGTGCTCTGAATCTTTACGCACCCCCATTTCAATAACTCATCATGGGGCTACATTTACACTCCCCCCAGGTTGGATGGTAATCTCAGGGTATCAGGTTGAGATGCTCATCTCTAACTCTGGGACTGATAATCAAATACAATGTGTACACAGTGTTCATCTTACAAGATATTTCAAATTGATTTAGGAGCTCCAGTTAGTGAGGCTTATTTCATTTTGCCACATTTTTATTCAATTGTTTTAGTCTTTTTACATCTTCCCATTTCTGTACTGATTATTTCCACTTATAAAAAGGCCAAATTTAGAGATATATAGGAGGAATAAAAAGGCTTGCAGTAGCAGGCATTACAAATATAACATTAATGTGAGAGGACAACTGCCTGCGCGCGCACATGTCCAGTGGATGAATTAACAAATGGAGGGCTGAATGGATGGATGAGTCAGACCAAGGGGGCGAGAGTGGGCAAGTGAGATGGATCAGAACAAACTAATCGCTCTACATAAAACGGTCTTTATACACTGCATTGAGTTCAGGAGTTCAGGTACAGTATGAATGTATTGCAAGATGCACTGTTGGACTTGTGACATTCATGCTTTCAATAGACTTTAAAAGCTTCTGAATGTGTGTGTGATGGGCGGCACCTGGAAGTTGCTAGACATCTTCCAGAAATAACATTATTTATACATGTTACTACAATCTTTTTATTGTTATTATTATTATTGATTGTGTTTCTGTTACTTTCGTCTATTAGGTACATAGCAGATTTGGCATGTCTGTCTGTCTTGTTGCCATTTCTTTGCCCACTAAATCGTTTTTTTGTATCTAAATTGACGCTCTATATTAGATTAATTGACTTGATTTCAGTTATGGTCGAGTATTATCAGCCACTGATTTTTGTTAAAGGTGGGGTAGGTAAGTTTCAGAAACCGGCTCGAGTGCACTAAAATTTGAAAGTACACAGCCAAAAAGAATCCGCCCCTTCCTTCAGACTTCCTTACAGAGCACCTCCTCCGCGAGAGCAGGCTGCAGTAACGTTACATATCAGGCAAAGCTAAACACATCTAGGCTAGCAATACTACACAGCCAAAGCAACTCCGATATTGACTCTGGTTTGACTTCTCCTAGTTTCCACTTTCTTTTTGTTCTTAATTTGCTCCGTTACATTTTTTCTTTTGCGACCAGTAGACGATGTTGAACCTAACTCTGCCATGGTGAAAGTGGCCGCCTGTTGCTGGCGAGTCATTGAAGTACTGCTGCAATGCACGCCCAATGACGGCACGCCCAATGAGGGCACGAGATACATTTGTGCGTGCACGAGATGGAAGCATGACAGACAGGGCGGCAATCCAATCCGTTTAGCCTGCCTGTAGTTTTTACAGTATTACGGGTTCCACAGATGAAATTTTTTTATGGATTTTTTGTCAAAGCACTTAAGATATTCATTGCTATCGGGATGTTAAGAGCATTCCATGGAATATAACAAAAAGTGTATCTCGAGCCGGTTTCTGAAACTTACCTACCCCACCTTTAAGTGTTCTCAGGTTAATACATAATGGATTGGTAAGGGTAACAGTAAGGAAACATAGTGTTAATTGGGAAATATATTTAAAAATAACTTGAAAACATTTAGCAAGATATTAAGTGATCCATTATCAAGATATTCTAAGGATAAATCTCTTTCCAAAAATAAACAGAGCCATTTCCATTAGCAGCCATACATTGTCATACAGAGCTGTCTTAGGGCTGATTAGTATGCTTTCAGTGCACAAACAAACCAATATTCCAAAACCATGAAATCTAATCTTAAAATCCTATTAAAACAAAATTGAACGTGGCAAACAAAGCATTCGGGTGTGGGTTTATATATTAGTGTGTGTGCCTCTACTCACCGGGATACTTCCCTCCCTTATTCCTCTGGATGAAGCAGATAATGAGGAGGATCAGGATGAGCAGAGCGATGGCACACATGAGGCCGATGAACCATCCCTGAGTGGCGATGTCCACCTGTCTGCTCGCCACAGCTGGAGGAGGACAATACTCAACATTTAGGACTGGATGATTTATGATTGGTGAAATAGAACACATGTATCCATAATAATATGCTAAAACAAACATGTAACGAGACATTCTCTAAGCATTACTTGTTAGAGATTTCACTTCATAAGTGGATCATGTTAGAAGAGTTAGAAATCTCCTGGATTAAGCTAATGGTGACTTGGACCCAATATTGAAGCCTCATTAGTACAAAATGTCTCTTTCTCTCACACAAGTGCACACACAAACAGACACAGATACACACACACTGTACACGCAGGATTACTGTGGGTGATATTAGGTTGGATATTAAACCACTAAACATATATATATATATAGAAACAAATACAACTTCTAAATGAGAATTACCATGGACTGACTTTCAATACGCTAAAGATTCAACCACACAATCATGCAAGCTGCTACACACTGTCTCTAGATCTCTGCAGTTCATGCCTGGCATACAGAGTGACCACAACACATCTGTTAAACCCATGCTAGACTGGATTATAATTACACAACGGCACAAACAACTACACATATACTACACAATGCACGGTACAGGGCCATGCCAGGCCAGTGGGGGAGGCGACCACCGAGGAACTGCCTCACCTGGGACCGAGACCACAAGCTCCTCAGAGTGGTGGAGCGGCTGGTCGTGGTGACCTTGGGCAACCAAACGCACCCTATAGGAGAGGCCCCCCTTTAAGCCCTTCAGCGTTACATTCTGAGAGCCGTTCACAAGCTCTTTCTGCCACTCCTCTTCACCTTCACCTGCAGGAGGGACGTTCACGGAGAGAGGCACGTTTGAGGGAGCACACACAACTTCAGATGTGTCGTGACATCATGGGATGTGAATAACTACTGAAATGGGATTACACTGCAGCTAATTTGGTCTATATTAGATCTTAATTGTAAATGATGGAGTCTATCAATGAATTATTGCCCTGAAAGTTACGCACACTGCAACTTAAGAAGACACATTTCACCACCTTCATCAACAACTTGTGAAGCCAAAAAAGACAACATAAGAACTTAAAGAATGTTGCAAATTGCACAACAAAACTGAGTTAGAAAACATATGTTTCTGGGGGACAATAAAAAGTGATGAACAAACCTGCAATATTTATTGTCCCCTGAAGTGATGCTTTGCAACTCATTTGTTTTGCATTCTGTGCGACTTGAAATGTTTTAGTATGCCATTGTGTTTCCTGTATTAGGTTTTGCTGTCTGCATTTATTAGCATTTGATCACTTTCCATTTTTAGCCACGGTTGCTAAGCACGTCTTGTGAAGTTGCTGAATATCTTTTCATTATTTCTCCTCTGTTTGTGTGTGTTTCCTTACGCTGCAGTGCGTTGATCTTTCAGGGCCACCATGAATGATACATGTGGTGATGAGCTTAATATGAAATGTGTTTGACTTATGATCACAAGATAATATTTTTTGATAACAACATTGTCTAAATGACTGTGAATCTATGATTATAGTGTTCGCTAATTGAATCTATTAAACAGTAGGTGTGAGAGAGCCATACTCATACAACAAGGCTTTTCATCCTCACTGCAGGTGGATAAAAACAACGGAGACTGCTTCAGTCAAAAATTAATTGGCATAACAACAATGTTTGTGCTGCTTTTTGGGATGTTTGTCTACATAAGTTCCAAGGAGATTGTCGCGGGAGCTGCAAGCAACTCTAGGCAATACGAGGCCTGGGTAATTAGAAAATCAATCACAGAAAGCCTCGTTTATTACATCTGGGTCCACGTTGGCAGGAGCCAGCTTCAACGTGACTGCCAATATTTATATTCACCTGCATGAGCCAACAATGAAGTAGGAGTCTCTTGACACCTCTGTGTGAAACTGACAGAAATAAAAAAGGTGAGATGCTTTGCTTACTGTTTTTCACTATGTACTCTACATAAACGTTTCTCTCCGGGCCCCAGTACTCCCAACTGATCAGGGTGCCGTCCTCTACGAACGAGGAGCTAATGTTCTTAAAAGGACTCGCAGGCTGAGCTGAGCACACAAGAGAAGAGACAACCATCAATATCCATCCGTGGGTCAAAGGTCAATCCAATAAGTGGTAATTAAATGATGAATAATAGTCCACATAAATGCTATTAGCATCACCCAATCTAGACCCTCATAGCCTTACACAATAGATATGTCAACTAAGGACACTATACCAACAAACTAAAGAACACACAAAGCTGATCATGTAACAACTCAGGCATGAAGTCTACTGAAATGGCAGCAGTGTCTGTACCCTTGTGGGGCGGACGGCGTGGAGGAGACGGTGCAATGGGATGAGAGGTTTGCGTGTTTCCTGTAAACAACATGGAGAGGGGGTAAAGACCGCACCACAAACAAGACACACACGGCAGAGACACCAGACACTGAAGTCATCATACACTGCGCACACAGTTCATTGACATGCCAAGCAAACGCCTGCCATGCAGCGGGAAGAATCACTAGCAGCCAGCGTGAAGAAGTGAGGAGGGGGTCAAAGTCGCAAAAGGCACAGTGAATAAACAGCCGAGTGCTTTTAAAAGACTCTTTAAAAGAGTTTTATCACATGACATTAAAAAGCACATGTCACACAGTATCTTTAATCTGTGTTGCTTTGAACTTTCCTCTGCTTTGAAATCAGCCAGAGACTTTTGGTGGGCTGCAGCATTTGAAAGGGACGAGGGGAAGTTGCTCAGTGATAAGGAGTGCATGCTTGCGTTGGGTTTTGAAGCTATGGCTGGATCTGTAAAACATGCACGACTGTAGATACGACAGTACCTGTGGCCACATCTACTTCATGCTGTGATATTAGAGCTTGTAGAGAGAAAAAAGACACAGAGAAACAACTGGAGAAGGTTCACAACGGGACGACCCCCCGCCATCTCTGCCACTGTAGGTAACAGTGACTGTAAGACATGTATGTGGGTCATGCCGCGTAATGTAAGAGATGATGAGGCTGAGGGTTTATAACAGCATGAGTCATCTTGTGTAACAATGCAACTGGATCACACTCAGGTCCCACTACACATGGATGAAGAGCTTATGTACTTCATGCTATGTAAAATGCTTAACATAAAAGATAGTGCTATGAAACTATGCATAATACTGCAAAACATACAATGTAGGATTTCACATGAACACAAAACACATGACGATGTTCTGTCTTCAAAGCAGGGCTGTTGCTAACAAACATTGTAAAAATGGATTGTCTTGAGTATTCAGTTAATTGATTAACTTTTTAGTCTGTAAAATGTCAGAAAATATTAAGAATATCTTGATCATGATTTTCCACAGATGGGGCATCTTGTAATTGCTTGTAATGTCCGACCAGCAGCCACAAGCTAGAAAAATATTCAATTGATTATGATGTGAAACTTAAAAAAACAGCATATTTAACATTGGAGAATCTGGAACTAGCAAGTGTTTGCCATTTCTGTATAAATAAATCACTTTAACAAGTATTTGAGTCAATGCTGTGAACTAATCAATACATTAATCCACTTAATGAGTGTTTCTGTAATCTGGATGAGGTTGATTCTTGTTCTGTATAAAGTTCATAGAAGTAATGAAGATCAATTGTACATCAAATAAAAACAAAAAATGACAAAGGAAAATTACAATCATCTTTTTCATGTTTCCTCAGATGAAGGCAAGATAATCAAAAACATTTGAAGAATAGTAAAGTGTACTGAAGAGTTGGCAATACATTTGCATGGACTCAATACTTAATACTATTCTGTAGAAAAAAAGCTGTGTTCAAATCCTCTTACCTGAGCAATAGAAACAATTCATATTAATCAGCTTTCGAGTTGAGGAGACATGATTGTTATTCAGATCATTTCATTGTTGCTGTCTGCATTTGCTGACTTACCTTCATCCATGATGGTGACAGCTTCCTGAGAAATGGCCGGGCCTGCTCCACTGACTGTTATCGCATTCAAATAAAACTTGTAGCGCGTGCTGTACTTGAGGCTGAACACAGTGACTGAGGTCTCATTGGCGGGCAGCGCCAGCTCTTCCAACGGGCCCAGCTCATTGGAGTCATTGACTACAGGGTGGAGGATGAATGGGAAGAATAATGGGATGGAGATTGAAGTTTGGAAGTATTGAGGTAAGTTGAATAGAGGTGTGAGGAGGAGGGGGCGAAGATGAAGTTGGATGAAGGCCAATGATGAGAAAAGGTGGAAATGAAACGTTTGGGGCACAGAGGTGAAGGGTTTAGGAACAGAAGGCGGGAGTGACAAAAGTTGATTTGTTAATTTGTGTCGTTATTTAGGTACAATAACTTAAAATGCTCTACGGTCTATTTTATTTTGTACTACTTTTTTGTATCTGTCTGAACAGGATGACACTACAGTACATGACATGACAAAGAAGAACATACAAAACTACACACTACATGAAAGAAGGTGACATTTGCTTTGAAGATATACTGTAAGTTCAGCTGTTTTCTTAAGCCTCACCTGGCTGATATTTGAGGGTGTAGCCGGTGATGTGTCCATTACGGTCGTGAGGAGGACTCCACTCAAGGGTCAGAGAGTCCAGGTTGGGGTTTGTCACCAACAGGGAAGTAGGAGGCCCTGGCACTGCAGAAGACACAGAAACATGAACATTGAAAGTGAAACACGTGTCCCTCTCCACTACAAGATGTTATGATTGTTTTGTACCTTTACTGTGCTGGATGACTGTATGTGCATGGTTTAATAAGTTTATAGAGGAACATTTCTCAGTGCTCAACTAAGAGTGTTAAGTGTGTATGAGCACTATTTCTCATAATCAAAAACTAGTTTGCTGTGAAGATTTGAAACCTCCAGGGCTCACATGCTAAGAATTGACTTCTCAGTAAAGTAAAATAAATGTTTGCGTATTGTAAGTAAACAAGAACATATTTGCATATTCACATATTCTGGAGGGAGATGGAGAAGATGTGAATTCAAGAATTTTAACTATGTTACTGATTTTTCTGTGTGTGGAAAATGAGTTGCAAAACACAAAATATTATTCCACGGAGAGTATTTTGATATGCATTTAAATAAAAAGATTGTATCTGTGTCAATAACGGACTATCAACTGCAGTTAGAAAGAAAGATTTCTCCTACCTCCTTCAGGCGTCTCAAACTGCTGGGTGGGGCTGGGCGGACCCTCTCCCTTGCCGTTATAAAGCCTGACATTGAATGAGTAGAGGCTGAAGGGGTGGAGGCCGGGCAGCATGCCGTGGGTGTGGTTCCCGCTGAAGGTCAAGATCTGCTTCTCCGCATGATGGGGGTTGTGCTTGTGGAGGCTGCGATCTCTCCAGTAGTACACCTACAGGACACAGGTAGCATACAGTGAGTGTTGAGTGTGTGTTTGATTACATGTTACACTGCATGTGGTCTTCTGTACTGTACCCTGTATCCTTTGAGATGTCCTCGTATTGACCTGGCGGGCACAGGTTCCCAGTGCACCTTAGCCAGAGTGCTGTTCAGCAGCATGGCCTGCACATTTTCTGGAGCTGCCACTGGCACTGCACATAACAAGCAACACAACGACAGGTAAATACAAAGGAAACATACTAAGTACATGTTAAAGGTTACTCCGGTGTCTTGCACTTTTTTTTTAAGGGTGGAAAGAATGGATCTAACTCACAGTCCTCTCCAGAGAAGCCTATGGCTGTCTGCGGCTCAGCTGCAGCTCCCTGTTCGTTCACTGCCTGAACTCTTAGCTCGTAAGGAACAAATGTGGGCGTTCCAGACACAACAAACTTGGAGTTGTTGGCCACGGTCACTGTGGTCCAATCACTGTCCATCAGCTTCTGCCTCCACATCACTCTGTAGTGAAGCCCCGGACCATTAGACTGCAGGCCTGTCAGCGGCTGCAGAGAAAGAGAAATGTTAACTTATTTTCCAACACTTAAACAATAACTAATACAATACTTTTCTAGAAAAAGACAGACTGGTAAATATGGTGGACTTTTGGTGGTTGATAACAAAGAGAGAATACTAAGAAAGCAATTGAAAGCTCATTAAGGTAAGAAAATAACAAGTGTTTCATGGTACAATGACATATAATTAGGTTATGAATTAGGTTGTAAACACTTTATTAATCATTAAGAACCATTTATAAACCAGTTCTAACATAGTTTTAACACATCAACACAGGCTCACTATTTGGCAAGATTACTAAGCCTTATATTGGCTACTTAGCGAGAATCAACTCGGTGAACAACAGATACCAAGGATGCTGGCTGATGAAGAAGACGAAGTAAGCTAGGTAGCCAATATAAAGCTCAACAGTACAGATAAATGAGGGCTCACTATTTGGCAAGCAACCGGTCACAGTTGCCCTGTTTATCTCATGTCTTATAAAAGCTTATTAATGATTTATAAAGTGTTCACAACCTAATTAATAAATGAATTACAAACTATTCATAGACCCTTTACTGTATAAGGGTAGTCTTATTGTAAAGTGGTGGTACCTCATGGTAGTGTTTTAGTG
>NW_011344301.1:102625-185493 GCF_000735185.1 Notothenia coriiceps
AAAAAAAAAAAAAAAAATAAAACCGCCAGTGAAGCCCAGATGAAAACACCAATTAGCTTTCAATAAAACCTGATGCATAGGCTACTTTACTTTTATGTTTAAACATCATTTTAAAGATAATTCGTATGTAGAAATCATCCTTAGATTGGTTGATTATTGAATTACTATTAAAACATGACATTTACAGAACAAGACCATCAAAATCTCCACATTAAGTCTGTACCTGCAGGTTCGGTCTTAAACATCCTGGAGGGAAAACTGGGGCGGCTAAAATTCACAGCGTTTAAGGCCAGAACTCTGAAAGTGTAGTGCATGTAGGGCGACAGTTTGAGGTGAGCCGTCGTCTTGCTCCCAGGGACCTCGGTAAGATTGTGCCAGTGACCTCGGTGGTGCAGCGAGTCTTCAAACTGGATCAGAAATTCTGTGCAAAATAGGAAAAATAAAAGTATTGTATACAACTGAAGACTTTATACACTGCCTGACAGTCTATTTGCACAACTGGAATGACTACATATGATTTATCTTTGGATGAAGTCAAAAAGTCAAAAGGTCTGATCATGTCTAAATATGCTACATCTGGTGGTACTTTGGGCTCAAAGGACATTGTGGATTAAGCCATTAGAAGTAGATTATGCTGAAGTAGTGGTTTTTCTATGGACGTTTTGGTGTGTTTTTAGCTGACCTCAGCTGTACTTTGGCATACAAAAAATACAACATCTGTACAGCCTCCTTTCAGGCCTGTAGGGTCAATTGTTTTTTTCCAAAATACATATTTGGGGATCTTTCACTGACTTTTTTTAGTACTGGAATATTGGTTGATTGTAATTAGATGGAGCCCGAGGGTTTGCAGATCATTAGGATTCTGCTCACATATCCAGCTAAATGTCAAAATGGTAATTAATTAAAAGGGATACCGCAGTGACTAGCTTTGCATTTCCATAATTTTGGAAGACTCACTAGAGAGAGATATGTAAAACAAAATGTCAAAATTATCACACAATTTACAAAATGCATCTTAAAATCATCTTTAACTGTCCCTATCTCCTACATTCCTATTTCTTTCAAGCAACACACCACCAGTTGTTAATATAAGGCTTTCTATTAAAAGATAATATAAGAGTTAAATTCATAGGTGAAAAAGGGGATGTGAAACTTCCAAACGGCTTGGGTGAACACATAAATCACAAACAGACACAAATTCACACAACATCATACACACACATGAACACACTTAAAACATACTCTGGATAGGACTGTTGTGTTCATCCCCAGGGGTCCATGTGAGCTGCACACTCCTCTTTTTCTGGTCCGTCAGCTCCAGGTCAGTCGGGGGGTCGGGTCGCTCTGAAGAGGAGAAACAGCACAGGCAGCAACGTTAGCACAAAGTAACAGCTTCAGGATCAGGAGGGTTCATGCCACGAGAAGATGAAGCAAAAGCAAAAGGGGATAACTAGTGACATAAATCTGTTTCTGTGTTACTAGAAAATATGATAATATGTTTGTTTAACCAAGCACTCCTTTCAGTTACTTTTCCATTTCCTTACATGTTCCATTTGGCAATCTTATGTGCCCTATAATACACATGCAGACACTGCATCATGCATATGAAGCGGCTGATGCTCAACTGAGCGTGTTCAATAATCACTCTGCATGAAATAGAGTCTCAGGCTCACTAGAGAGGTTAAATTAATGCTCATGTTTTGGAATTGTAATGATAAAGTGGATCGCATGCTTGGAATAAATGAGTGATGATGAAAATGGTGCATCTGAAAGATCTCAAGTGGTCCAACGGGGAGCTGTCTGCTTTACAAATTATCCTTGCATTCAAGCGTGAGTGTAAAATTGCTTCTCACAAATGTTAAGTGTGTAATGCATTTCAAATGTATCCACTTTTGTGACAAAGGGAAACACATACAGTACATTTTAAAGAATAAACATGAATAAATGCTGCTAAATCATAATGAAAAAGAAATACAAAATATTCGGGCAACAGCATGCACCACTTTACTAAAACATCCAACAAACAACACAGGTCCACGTCAGCTGAGCCAGAAGGATGCTCAGGTGTGCTGCAGGTTTACCGTAAGCAACCGCTGGTGTTGGCGTGGCCTCTGCCAGGAGGAGGGCAGGAGTGAAAGAGTTTAGTGGTCAGTCAGCCATAAGAAAGCAAAGAAGATTATCTGTCTCGCTAAGAAGGCAACAATCAAATATTCATGCTGCTGACACAAGAGCTGGCTAAATCCGCCCCGGCCCTCTTAGGTAAACTCTCAGGTAATTAACCTTGAAGCGCTGAAAGGCAATCTGTTGTGCACAGTTATTGAACGGATTCACTTTTCTGGGAAGAGCTGAAACGGAGAGAGTTTTACACTTGAATAATTTGTGAGTTTGTTTGCAAAGCTGAACATACCGACAACAGTGAGCTCAGCGCTGGCTGAATCATGATCCAGAGTGGTGTTCATGATGCAGGTGTACACCCCCGCATCGTTCTCCGTCACATCACTGATGGCGAGGCTGTCTGAGTCCACGATTAATCTGGAAACAAACCATTCATACAGACAGTTGAGATCAACAATGTCATGTAGTCTACGAGAATAAGCATCCAAGAGACTTGATTACATTAGTAAAGAAACAGACCCATACACTGATATATGTGACCTGCTCTATCGAAATCAGTCGCATTGACCCGAAGACACATTTTGAGTTGTATACACTGTTGGAAAGAGGATATTCCTAGCTTTCTAATGATATCAGGATTGTTTTTTTACTCCAAATATTAAGCGAAATATGTCACATTATATAATGACTGTCACCGAGTCATCATTTTGAGAAAAAGGCCTTCAAAGTTTTCTCTTCTCTGGAATCCATCGATCTGATTGATTATTAGCGGAGCAAATGATCAAAATACTACGGAGGGAAGATATTTTCTTTTGGATTACAGGTCTGGGGGAAGCTCGCGAGTGTGTGTGTATACGTGTGTGTGTTTGTGTATTTTTGCGTTAGTGTGTATTGCGTTTGTTTCCCGGGGAAAACCCTCACGAGAAACGCCGGCTGTTGTTATGCCTGCTGTGACGTTAAGTTACTCCGTTCTCCGCTTGTAATTATGCCGTTACAAGCTTCAAAGTTGAATTTATCATCTGAATTTGCCGAAACAAGTTTAATATTCTGAAAGCCAAGACTTTGTTTAATTGAAATCAGATGAAAACAAACTGTAACATACCCTGCCGTGTTATTTATGATTACTCTACGCTTACATTCATAATGTCAGCCGGAGGGAGGGGGAGCAGATTGCCTGTCATCTTCCCTTTACAAGCTTAAAGAATGTATTTATCGTGTGAGTTTGGAAATAAAAGTTTCATATTCTGAAAGCCAAGACTTTGTTTGTTTAAAATCAAACAAAACACCCGAACCCCAAAAAAATAGTTTTTTACCCAATCCACGTTTATTTTGAAATGAGCCGTTGCGACTTCCGACTGATTTCGATAGAGCGGGTCACATATCCTCTGCTGATCAGCCTGCTCATCCATCTGTCCATCAGACACGTGCTGCCACTCTGAGAAAAAATAAGATTGTTAAATTCCTGAGCTCTGTAAAATGTCTTATTTATGGCACATGTATTTGTTTAGAGTTAACATATTTATATTTAATTACAATAAGCAGTATTTATTCCACTCTGTATTTATAATGTTATATTTAGTTTAATCATATTATATTTTTACATGCATCTAGTTTATTCATTCCTTATTCTTGCATTTTATTATTTAAATTCTATTATTGTGTCACTTCCATTTCCACTTTTTTTTCACTGTAGGAGAAACCTGGAATTTAGGATTTACATCACTAACAACAACTACGCTCAGCTATTGTGCACATGACAATAAAGCCCTTGAATCTTGCAGTTAAGTATATTGAATATAAAAAAGGTGAAATGGCTATAGGAGTCTTGCTGGATCCATCATAAGTAATGTAGACAGACAGTAAGCAAGTGTTAGCGCTCTTAAAAAGGAGACAGCTCTGACCTTTCGTCGTCGGGTAGCTCTCCGTCGTCTTTGAGCCAGGTCATGGTGGGGATGAGCGAGGAGTCGTGTTTCACCTTACACTCAAACACCACAGACCTGCCTCTCTGGACCACTTTGTACTCCGGCTGCTTCAGGATCCGGGTGGGCTCTGATGGGAGGAGGGGAAGCTTCAGTTTTAAATAACTAAAATCAATCATTTGAAACATTAAGCCTCAACAGAGAAACAAACATATAGGATCCGTTTTGAATAAGGCTTGAATTCAAAGGTTAGCGCTAAGGTTGATACTGTTATTTTTTAACAACACACTTTTTTATTGAGGATACTAAAACGTGCCAATTGCAGTCAAGGCAACAACAACAACGGTACCTCATGAAATTGTTGGTTTTGTGATCAAAATAAAATAACATCAAGAGAGAGGCAATTACTTTTAGGTAGCTGTAACCTGAAGACTCATTCTGTCATATCTGCTGTCATAAAGACTTAATATCAAATGTGTCAACAAATTAGACATCTCATTGATAGGTGATTATTTTCCTGATTTTAGTCTTGGTTCTACCGTAAAACTCTGCTTTACCAGACATTTTTTTAAATCAAAATAATAGAATTGTACAAGCTTTTATCACAAACATTCCTCTGTAATAGCGATATGCGAGTTGTCAACTAGTTTTACGCACTCCCTGGCTGATAATATTATTACCATTTGTAACGGAGGTGATCTTTGGGGCCATAGATCTCGGCCTCCGTTATGGATTGTCTAGCTTCGTTGGTGGCGAAGTGTCATTTGTGCATCCGTTTGTCGCGATCTGTCTGTGTTTTTGTTTGTCTGTCTCTGTTTCCTGTTTGTGTTTGAAAAGTGTTCCCCCTCCCGTTTTGTCTGTTGCTGCTGATTGTGTTCACCTGGTGCCCTGTGTTGTCTCCTCCCCCCTCACCTGTGTCTTGTTGGTTTGATTAGTCAGTGTGTATTTAGGTGCTGTTTTTCCTGTTAGTGTGTGTGAGATCCTTGTGGCTGCTGACTGTGTTCAGGGAGGACAGTCATATTGAGGCTGTGAATCATGTGCCCATGAGGAATAAATGCCCACACCGGGTTATATTTGAACTCTCTGCTAGTGATGGCGAGATGAAGCCTTATGAAGCTTTGAAGCTTTCCAGCCAATTGGTTCGCAAAAGGGTTCATCTCATGAGGCTTCATCATGGGCTTCATNTGTCGCGATCTGTCTGTGTTTTTGTTTGTCTGTCTCTGTTTCCTGTTTGTGTTTGAAAAGTGTTCCCCCTCCCGTTTTGTCTGTTGCTGCTGATTGTGTTCACCTGGTGCCCTGTGTTGTCTCCTCCCCCCTCACCTGTGTCTTGTTGGTTTGATTAGTCTGTGTGTATTTAGGTGCTGTTTTTCCTGTTAGTGTGTGTGAGATCCTTGTGGCTGCTGACTGTGTTCAGGGAGGACAGTCATATTGAGGCTGTGAATCATGTGCCCATGAGGAATAAATGCCCACACTGGGTTATATTTGAACTCTCTGCTAGTGATGGCGAGATTAAACCTTATGAAGCTTTGAAGCTTTCCAGCCAATTGGTTCGCAAAAGGGTTCATCTCATGAGGCTTCATCATGGGCTTCATTTAAACACAAACCCCCTGTTGGTCAAAGTGTGTAAAACAGGCAGATTGGACATCTCAACAGTGTGCTCTATCTCATACCGAGTTCCCAATGAGTAAAGCCTTAGAATAACTCTAAACAACGAACATTAAATCATATTTTCATGTTAACAATATTGTTTTTATTCCAGTTGATTGTGATTGAAAAGCCTAAGGAGGCTGGTAAACATTGCAAAGAGGGATTTGTATTCCTTAATAATATTCATACACTTAACCATGTTGTAGCCTGAGAAGGCTAAACCATATCAAAGAATACATTTATTAACTACATTATCTCATTTAGCTGTAGCTTTTATAAACAACAAAAAATACGTATTGACGAGTCGTTGAACCAGGGACCCTGCGGTCGTGAGTCAACTGCTTTCCAGCTGAGCCACAGCACACACACTGAATCTCCCTGAAAACACTGTAACATATTTATTCCTGTATTTATTCAATCATGTTTTTATTCCTATATTTATTTATGCTTGTATCTATTTATACTTATGTTCCGACCTCTATATAAGTGAGGTTCTGAGCTCTTTTAATTCCATCGTGTCACCAGCGGACCCGGGTACAGGAGGGGTAATATGGTTCTTATTATACATCCATGGGTATTATGAGCGTTGTGGTTCAACCATGGTTCAACGGTTCAACCGATCTGAATCGCTTCCTGAAGCAGTCACGTGGTATCGACAGGCAGCGAGGCTTCGTTTGTCATCGATGACGTCACTGGCCCAAAACGATACAAGCCTCGATACATGCTTCACAAAAAGCTTCGGGGATTACTCGACACACGCTCCGAAGCCTCGGCGCAATACGTAACATCACTACTCTCTGCCTCTGCCTCCTTGCTTGGTTGGGCCGCTCAATTGTCAGCTTCACACCATTAGTGCTGAAACACTCACCTTTGACCTCCAGGTAGACGTGATTCTCGTAGTTACCGAGGGTGTTTCTGGCTACGCAGGTGTATTTGCCACTGTTCCTGGCCTGAGCTACGTGAATCTCCAAAGTCCCGTTGTCATGCACGATGTAGGGGTCTCCATCCAGGGTGCTGGAGCGACTGTCTTTGAACCTTAAACAGAGAGAAAGCCGCTTTAAGCTTTTGAATAAACATAAAACACTTTCCTCTGTTAAAAGATCATTAACTCACCATGTAATTTTAGGGATGGGTGACCCAAAGGAAGCGCAGTCTATCAGGGCCGGGTGATTTTTGATGACCTGGTAGACTTTGTTGGATGGTGTCAGCACTCTGGGCGTCTCCGCTGCAATGAGGCAGCAGCAATTATTGGTGCGTTATTACACTACAGAAATCAATGGAAATGGAAACAGCACTCCACCACAAATGGATCTTGTGTAATGAACTTACAGAGCACATTGACAAAGGCGTTGGACAGGAGGTAGCCGTAGTCGTTGGAGACATTGCACTGGAAGACGGCGCTGGATCCCGTCTGCACATCGGTGAAGATGATGGTGTCGTCCTCCACCTTTCTGCTGAGATCCTTAGGGGAATCTGCTCATGGGAAAACAGGGGTTACAGAGGCAACTCTCTGTTTTCTGGGTGACACTAACATGCTCAAGGGACCTTTTGGGGGTCTGTGTTGCTAAACAGATACTGTAACTTAAGATTTTAAACATTTATGTATCCAACATAAAGGTCTGGATATCACACTTTTTGAGTGGCAACTAAAATATTACCGTAGCATAGATTATTTGAAAAATGAAATAAATACTTATACTAGTCATTTCCGATTGTAATTTGTCAGTTTGTCCATTGCTGCTCTGTGCTAAAGTAACAGTTGATGAATTTTGGGGAAATCAAAACGCACTGTAAGTAGGGAGAGAATATTTATGTTTCTGCACCAAATATGATGCAACAACCAGCAGCAGCATGAAGACTGGAAACGTGGGGGGGATAACAAATAGGACAACAGAATCTCCCAACAGCACATTCATTAAAACGTTGTATCTTTCTTGTTAACCTGTACAAAAAGCAAAGTGTAAAATGGTCAAGTTGTGGTTTTACAGGGGACAATGTGCAGGATTTAATTTTGGCTAGGTGTAGTTACTTCCTGTTGTCTCCCCTGGTTGCCTAGCTATCTTAAGGTGAACATAATTGTTGTGTTCTCCAAAAAAAATGCTGAACTTTTCATTTGATACCAAATTGAAACACTGATGCAATTTAGTTTTGTTTATTTTCGGGAATATTAAAAAGATGCAGAAGAAAAACACATTTATAATACTCACTGTATCGGAGAAAGGATTTGTGAAGAAAAACACGTTAATATTAAGTGTTTTGATATCAGTCTCAAACTCCACCATAGGTAAGAGAATTCTACACCGTATCAATTCTTCACAAATCTTCAATAAAAAAATATTATTTAAACAATTATCAGTTTATATCAAATTAAAACTTGTGTGTTTTTATATGTTTCTAGATTGTGCTTCTTATCATGTTTTTAATTATTGTTTTATTATTTTATTCCCATTGTGTTATTTTATATTGTATTTATTGCCTGTAAAGCACTTTGGTCAACTGAGGTTGTTTTTAATGTGCTGTATAAATAAAGATTGAGATTGAAACTGAAACAGGCCATAATACGGCATCTTCAGTCAGAGGAACAGGTTGCACTCACTCTCGATGGGGATGCCGTTCATGGCCCAGGTGACCAAGGGCTTGGGCGTGCCGCTGGCTCTGCAGGTCAGCACGCCGCTCTCTCCCGGAGCGAGGACCAGGTTCCTCGGGGCGCCGCTGATCCAATATGGAGCGGCTGAAAATAGAATGGAGCGAAGCAGAAGGCTGGACAATTAATCACTGAACCCACTGCCCTGCTGGCATCTGTGCATAAATCAATTATGAGATGGAGGGAGAATGAGGAGACAGGAAGAAGGATTGACTGTGTCGCCACACGGTGAACGAATGGCCTGATGGGAAACTGTACGCTCCATCAGAGACACACCTTTGACATTGACTTTGATGGTGTGGTGCACCGAGCCCAGACGGTTCCTGGCGGTGCAGCGGTAATCTCCGGCGTCCGATTCTGACACGTTCACAATGCGAAGGGTTTTCTGGTAGTGGAGGAAAAACGTGCGCTTTGCTGGGAGATCGCCGCTCACTTTGATCCAGGAGACTTCGGGGGTGGGCCTGAATTCAATGAGAGAGAAGACAAAGAGTGTTGATGACACTCGAGCAGGTGGGCACTTGAGGCTTTTCGGGGCTGAAGTAATGGCAGATTCTTTTACTTACAGTCCTTCGGCAATGCACTCCATCTCCAACACCTGTCCTCTCAGCACCATCTTGGAGCTGGAGGGGCCAGATGGGATGAGGAAGGTTGGCTTCCTCTCGTCGGCTGGCTCTTCTATAGTTACGCGCAGAACAGATTCACAGAGAAGAAAATATTACCATCTCCTCTGCAGGCACTTCACATTCCCAGTCCTTTCTTCTCTCTCCCTTCTTCCGTGAGTCTGTTCTGCATGAGGGCTAAACCACTTCTACAGACCACATTCTCATATTTTATGATTACATTTATGAGTAGATTTAAATCTTATTGCCATGTTGTGTTTTATGGCTATTCATTCTGTATGTATTTAGAGCCAATTAATTGCCCTTTTGGGATAAAATAATGAATATAATATAGGATTGAGAATGTAATACATAAGCATCTGATTTTTGCTACTGAATTAGTAGATAAGTAAAATGCTTGTCATAAAATAATAATACAATAATCATTATTTATGTTTATGATAGTGATATTGAGGACACATTAACACACTGGCTTGTGAGCAATTCATTGAGAAACTGCTTCCACGTTTCTGATTGGACAGGTGTTGTAATCTTGAGACAAGGATAAAAACAAATGATCTTTTGAGAAATGAAAAATGAAGTGAGATTGAAATGATGGGTGACAGAGATTAACTACTGGAGGGGCAGTGGGGAAGAGTGATTTTGAAAATGAAGATCGCAGCTGGCTGTTTGACAGGAAAATGGAGGAAATGCAACCAGGAAGACCTTTTAAAATATCTATATTTTAGGAGCAAGTTGTTTATCTCGTATATGATAACAGTTCTTAACATTCATTAGATTTCTTTTATTGTAAAAGTAGTTTTCAAAGCTTAAAAAAACTCTACAAATGTTGTAACATGTTCTGATTAAACAATTAGTTCAATCTCTACTGGAGTTATCATGCAGTACTGGTTTAAGCAGTTCATAGGAGGAAGTGATTAGGTAATAAAAGGTTTTTGATTGGATAGAGCAGGAGTGGCAGAAGGAAAGAGATTTAGGGGTTAGGATTCAGCTACAGTTTAGAGCTCTATGTTGGGGGGTAAACACTAGAGGGTGCCAGATCCCAGCCCTGAATGAACCCGTGAGATAGTGAAAAGCTTTGGGTTGTTGGGTGGAAGGGTTAGTGTTAGTGGGTATAAGCTAGAGTTTGGAGATTGGGGGGTGGACACCAGAGGATGCCAAAACTCACCACTAAATAAATCAGTTTCATTGTAAAAAGCTGCCATTGTGTCATTGATTGCATCCACTGTAACACAACAGAAAAATCACACACGTTGAAACAAAGTTGAAATTATCAGGCACATGGAGAAAATAAAAACAAATAAACATGAGTGTTCAGAATTAAAAACAAAACTTTAAGATGACTCAAATATGACAATAAGATGCTTGTGGGAACAGCGTGCCATCATGTCAACAGCAGAACGCTCCGTGAATGAGAGCAGTCTTTGTTGCTGGTGGAGTGTGCATATTCAGAACGTCTCAATGAAATGAACGGCTGCCTCGCAGATAGCGCTGGGAGCCATGAGAGCTCTGACAATATGTCTTTTCAGAGGGATGACGAGCGCAGGCGCCTCCTAGGATGGTCTCAGAGATAGGAAATGTTGCTTCCCTCCTACGCAGTCATACAAGCACATACTACTGTGAATGAACTGCCTCATGACACACACACTCCAGCGTCTTCGTCATGCTAGTTCATAACGCCTACATTTGACTTCCTTGATCTTGGTCACACACACACACACACACACACAGTCAGACTTACTGTTGAGGACCTTGACGGAGATGGGTTGTTTCTGCTGGATGGTTTGTGTGTACGGGAAGCGGGCATAGCAGATGTAGTCGTTCCGGGAATCCTCTCGGAGTACATTAGAGAAGTAAAGGTCTCCGTTCAGGGACTGGGACACCCTGCTGCTCTGAGGCAGCCTCTGGAAGTCTGAAATGTACAGCACATTCAATATTTACAAGCATACCACAATTTCAACAAATGTTATTAAGGTTATAAGGTCAAATTCTGGATCAAATATTATTGGTATATTCTTAAAGTTTTCATGGAATGTGTTTCTACCCAATAGATAGTCTCTACTGACTGCATACATCAATATGACACATTTAGATAAAACTTATCATTTTTATTCTTGACCTCAACAGAAGTTCCATCCATTATCTGAACATTAAATTGAATCACTTTAAACTAACCAGTTACATTTTAACACAATTAACGATTCAAGTAATCATGAACTAATTGAGGGTGATACTAAGTGGGATGGCATTAAATAAACAGCACCAAGGATGAGACGACTAATGGCCTCTAATTAAATACTCTTCTCAAATTTTAGACCACATTTCTCAAAAACACTTAATTCCCTGCCACAAACAGGGCAAGTGATGCTCACAGTTGTTCAAATGAATACGTCTTAAGTGAAAGAGGCATGTTAATGATAAAAGCCAAATACAGGCTGTTAATGGTAAGAAACACTATTGAGGATTTGTTGGGATCAGAAACAATTTTGCTACAAGGACATATTTATCAGAGATTTCCAGACACTTCAGCAACAGTGTGTTATAATGTCTTGTCCCCCTCTTATCTTATCACTAAAGCACTTACTATTGTCCATCCAGAATATGATGGGAGGGGGCAGGCCAGCGGGGGGGCGACACGGCAGCACCATGGACACGCCCTCCTGAACGACCATCGCCTTGAGCTTCTCCTTCGACCACAAGGGGGACCCTGGAGAAGGAAACACACGTCAGTGGAAGAGGAGTCTTGTAGAAGACAGTAAATATGGGTTGCTAATGGACTGTTGCTGACAGGATGACAGAGGTGACGAGGCAGGATGAGAAGGATGATGGCTGACTGAATAACCAAACACAAGAGGAGAAACACAGAGGATAATTCGCTCCATCTACTGCTACATCCCTCAGAGTAACGTGCTGCTTTCGACATGCAACCTTTACCTGTCAGGAGTTCTCTTAAGAAGGAAAATGCAACTTAAGTGTTTGAAAAAGAAAAAAAAGAATGATATGAGATATGCATGACGTTAAGAAAGTGGAAGAAAAATGAAATGATAGAAATAATAGACTTGTATCTCTGCACTTACTGGACTGTTGTACGACTATGTTGTTGGAAACGGCAGTCCCGTGTTTGTTCCTCGACGTGCACTGGTACACAGACTCGTAATGTTCGGCCTTCGCTCTGCTGATGTCCACCACCATCGTCCCAGAGTGGGGCTTCATGGTGACGTTGGGGTCCTCGTCAATGTCAAAGTGGGTCCCATTTCTGGTCCAGGAGAAACTAAAAGGGGGGTAAACAGACATTAAGACTTTAAGGAAACATTGCTATGGTAATCTGGTGAAGAATACAGACACCATGCTGTATTGTAGTAAGTAGCTTTAAAATGTATTATGTGTGTTTGATTACAACATTCTTGTGAAAACATGTAGCAGAGTTTGGTGACAGAAAGGAGATGTCATATTTCTGTGCACCAATCCCAGTTTAGCAACGTTTGAAGCCAATCTCAATCAAGAATCAAGAGATTCAAATTCTTCACCTGCATTTCACTTTTTCAAAAGGATGTTTGAAGGAAGACTTTATTTAGGTGTTAAGGTCATATAAAGTGTGAGTGTGAGTGTGTGTGTGTGTGTGTGTGTGTGTGTGTGTGTGTGTGTGTGTGTGTGTGTGTGTGTGTGTGTGTGTTTATGCATTCAAATTAATTAGGTGCTACACTGAGATAGATAGAGGGAAGAGGATGGCATAATTTGGAGCAGAACATTCATAAGCTTTAGCAGCAATCTGTCTCAGTAGAGTGCGGCATCTGCATGAATAAAATACCTTTTTTTATTTATAGCTTGAATAAACTGGAACTTTACTTATTATGTTTTAGATTGACATTTCTGGAAACTGGCTGTCAGCTGAGGCTTTTAACAGATGGTGGTGGATTCCAAACCTGGAACATCTCTCTCTGTATCAGCATAATGAATGCAAAATCACACTTCACAGATTCCTACCTGGGGTGAGGCTTCCCCTTGGCCTCGCAGTGGATTATAATGTTCTCTCGTGGGTCAATGATGTAATCCTTGGGGGATTGGTGAGTTATGGTCGGTGGCTGCGGCACTGAAAGTGATCAGAAAGAGGGTGATATTTAATCATGACCGTTACTGCATAACTAAGCCTCTTTCTGTTGCTGTATTGACCACCCAAGCAGTCATTACCAATCACATGCAGACGTACCACACTGAATCAAACCGGACGGCTGTTTGCTGACAGACACAAAAGACTCTCATAACGTGCAGCAGCAAAAAAGACCATGCAGCACGCTCAGGCACATTTCCCTTTATTGTAATGATCCAATGCTTAATGTATTCCTGTCAGTGCTGGGAAATAACTAATGGACTATGACAAAACAAATGAAACAACAAGTCATGCGCTTTGCAATAATGCTCTATGGAAAATACTCTACCACTGCAGAAACACAGAGAAACGATAACAGCAAACAAGAAAACAAAATACATCAATGCATGCAATGTATAAAAGTCCACTGCAAATCACACTCAGCATCTTATAAACTTAAAAACAAAGAAAACATAATACACAAATATAACAAAAGATCAAATAAAACCTTCAATGCACAACAAAAAAACTGCTAGCACAACCTCTGCAGAGAATTCACACTCGTTTGAGACTTACATCCTTCCAGAACTTTAGTGTTATCCAGAATCAGCAAACAAAAAGGACACATCATGACAGTGAAGAGAACCAGACATTAGTGGTGACAAATATATTTTTGCATTATTTTGGCTTCAGACACGGTTTAAACAAGGCCTCCATTGGTTAACAGCTCCAGCCAAGCATTGTGTACAAGATCTAAAGTACCAACATGACATAAGGCTGCGGGGCTACAACTCCATCTGAGACTTGTTCCTGTTTCACATCAGCCAGAAGGTGAAGCACTGGTTGCTTAAAAAACAAAGCAACATTTCCTCTAGAAATAAAATCAGCTGTGAAGAAAACAGATAGCCAACCCTATAATACGTAGAGCATTTATAGCTGGTAAGAATAAAATGTGATTAGACCTAGACATTTCTGATGCAGGCCTTAACGAATCACTAACACACAGTTACGGACAGATGATGGCATTTCCAACTATTAAGCTGCTTTGATCTAAAAGTATTAAAAAAAAAGGGTAATCAAACTAATTCAAATTTTGACAAAAACACTAACAATTATTTTAAGTATAAATTAATCTATTTCCTCTTTTCAAGGAGGAATAGCTCAACATTTTGGGAAATACTTGTATTAGCTATCTTATCAAGACTTAAATTAGAAGCGTTGTACCATTCTTGGCACCCTGTTTGTATGGTTATTATGACACCAGAGACAGCTAGTTAGCTTAGCACAATGACTGGAAACAGGGGGAAACAGCTAGCCTGTCAGAAGATTAACGAATCAGAAAAGGCAAAGTTACAGTACAACTTTGACATTTTGCCTGTTGTTCTTCAATAACAGTCCAAACATTCATTTATTTGATATATGATGAATAAAATCATGACAATCTCAGAAACTGCAAATAACACTTTTTCCAATAGATTTGGACCTGTCATACCACATTTTAAACTTGGATACAAATACGTTGTGTAGACTTACGGTCTAGTGGGACCTCCAGCGCAGTGGTGAGCTGCACCAGGAACAGCACCAGCAGCGCCGCGTCCATCCTCCTCCTCTCCATCATCTGTGTGTGATGCGAAGGTCTGCCCCCAAATACAGCGACGGCCCGCCCCTCTGCTCAGTCACACTGTGTGAGGACACGTGCACATCCACAACTGCAGGGAGAGAAAGAAAGAAAGAGAGAGCGTCAGAGATAAGAGGATAGAGCCGGGAACAGAGATTACTGAGTTGAATGGCACATCCGGTTACTGCGGCTATCAATCATAGAAGCGAGTTTATTCTGTTGTGTTCATCAGCTGAGAGAGAGGCAGAGAGGGGAGAGAACAACACGTACTGTACAGCTCTGGCCACAGATCAATGTTAGTTGGCATGCAGTGCAGTTTGCTGGAAGCTATCTTTTTGATCTAGTGCACTCCGATACGGACCGACATGGCCCACATGGGCTCACTTTGCCTGGCTATCACCGCTGTGGCCATGATGCCATTAGGCCTCTCTGCCATATCGATCACATCAGCCAATGACATGCCAAGGGACAAGACACGGGGACACTTTACTTTCCATTTCACTCTCAGCTTTATCAGTTTGATTGACTGACTGCGCCCGCAGCAAACTGATCCGCAATGAGGTCGGATTTCAGACAGGGAACCATCATGGGACCGTTGCAGTGGGGAATTCATGTGTGATTGGGCAGACCTTAGTTCAATGGGGGGGACAGATGGTAGAAGTTCATCAGGATGCTTAAGTTCAAGAGGTGAAATGTTCAGAGGTTCTAACAAACTGTTGAAAGGCTAATTGGTTATTGAATAATTGTTAATTAAATGAGGGTATGCTATTTCCTTTGTTACATGACAAAATCTAATTATCCTTCAACACAACACTATTGTTAACAGGCTGTGAATAGACTGGAAACGGAAATGTATTGAACATAACAGGTTTGAAATCTGCCTCTTGGTGTTGCTAGGCAGCTCAGTGTTATGTCGCACCTTCATCCAACCAGAAGCAATTCTAATTCGGAGAAAAAAATCAAAAGGAATGATATCTTAATGCAAATGTTGAAATAATCGCTGCAAGGGTCATTAAAACCAGAGCGACCGAAGCTTCAGAGATTAATAATTATGACTGCTCAATTTAATTCATATTCATCATCATAATTCAACACTGTCACAAAGGAGTGAGCAGTTTAATTCATTCATTTCCCATGAATGTGAGCGCAGCTAGTATGCAAATTATGAGTGAAAAAGAAAATAGGAAACAGAAGTTAGTAGGAGTCATTTTCTGTCTTTTAACAACTGCAGCCTGACCTGTCTTGATCTTGCTCTCCAGCCTGTCTTACCCAAGGCCTCCGCTGGCACCGTATTAAAACGTCACAGCTTAATTTAGAGCTCAGGCAGATTAATTTGCTGCACTATAGGAAAACCACACTATCAAAAGTGGGATATCATTATCCGTTAATGCATAAAAGAATCAAATTGAGCGCATAAAAGATGGAGCTGCAGATGTGAGCTGCTCTCCTGCCTCTGGGTGTGGGGTGGTGGGGGGGGGGAACGGAGTCTGGGACCAGAGGCGAGGCAGGCAGACTCCGGCCTGCGCCTCCTCGGGGATCTGGTGTATTTGTTAGCGCTGCCCTACAGTCATGATTCAGAGTCTGGTGGCATGGGAGGAGACCAAGGCTAACGTCCGCTGCCCCCGGCTTCCACTACACCTCCCTCGGGAGGGCCTGTATTTTTTGCCTAGGGCAGCCAATCATTCTGCCATGTACACATCAGGCAGAACTGACTTTAACACCAAGCCAACCAAAAGATCCACAGGGGACAATTTCATCAAGCTCATCTGTAGGCTGCAGGAGGGGGCGCTGCATCTGCATTGAGCGGAAAACCTGGTGATCATTTCTGTCATCAATGTTTATTTTCTGCTTACAAATGTGCTCGGAATTTACAATCAGATGTCATTAATGAAAATATCTACTTGTGGAGATTAGTAAGGTTTTGGGCTGTAATGACTTCTCAGTGCCAATTAAATTGTATTGGTGTGAAATTGCCTTCTCTAAATTGCCTGGGGACAAAGTAACAGACTTGTGTTGGTGGACCTTGTTTTAAATATAATGTCTGTACTGTGAAAGCTACATTTCTCTATAGAAGACGGTGGAGAATTAAACTGGTCTGAATGTTAAAAGTTGTTAAGACCACTATGATTCGTAAACCAAAATATATAATAGAGTATGAGCTTCGAGCAGTCACAGACAAGTGAAGAGAAAGGACAGCCTGCGACAGCAAGAGAATAAATGTGTTAATTATACATTTTATGGTGGATCCCTGAGAGTCTGGTGATTCTTATCTGGAAAGGAGCCAGGACTTCATCCAGGATTCATTTCCCAATTTAATGAGGTGTAGCAGCTCAGTTCAAGCCGGTCAGCATGTGTGTGTCTCTGTGTGCAAACTGTATGTGTGTGACGATAATATTCATGTGTGTGTACGTGTGCTATAATTATCCCTGTGAGCTGCAGTGATACGGGGACCAACATCCCTCTCACAGTAGGGCGACAGTGGAAACTCAAGTGGGGCTCTTAAGATGTGAGAGCAAGCCAACTACTGAATTCCTGCCTGAACACTGAGGAAGCAAATGATTAAAAACAACCAGATATGACCCTATGTATAATAAGTAGTGGGGTATTTATTTCATTCATTTAAAACATTTCCTTTGCCAATGTAGGGAGAAGCAGAAGCCTGCAATAATGGCAGTACTGTGAGCTAAAGCAAGAGAAGCCCTGCATCTTAAAGAAGAAGCTCCAGTCCAAAACCCACTTCTCATTTCAATATGCAATTCTTCGAGTGGACATGCAATCAGAAAATATTCATCACTTTTATTAAACTTTCCTATGAATCCTGTGCCGACAGGACTGGAAAAGCCAAAGTCAATAATGCTCACTTCACTGCAGACTGCTGAGGGCGAGATAAAACCCGGGTTCTGTCTGGAGTGCTGTGCCAAAAGCGATCCGGCTGCTGATAAAATCGAACAGAAAAGGGTCTCTTAGAAAGAAACATGGCAAGTTGGAAAGGACACTTGCAGCCAGATATCTTAAATATATAACATAGATGAGGCCAAGATGATGATAAACTGATACACTGTGTCACTTTAAAAACTCAATACGGTAGTTATTAAAGGCACTACTTCATGACGACAGCTGCCAGACTGCTTAATGAGAATTTGAACAACCAAACCGGTGCTTCAAAACAGCATTATCTACCTTTTTGGTCGATCATTTAGCTGGATCACCTCTTAAGTTGACATTTTGAAATGCTTGCACTGTTATTAAAAGACTTGAGAAAGGGGGTTTGCCTTTATTGGACAGCAAAGATAAAGATTACAGAAAAGTTGAAAAGGGAGGGTGCAGCTGTGAGGAATCAGCCGTAGTATATGAGGTGCCGCTCTACTAGGTGAGCCTCAACACTAATATCATGCGTTTAATAAGGTTTCACCATTATGTTTACCAGCTAGTTGCTAACTACCGTCCGATGGTGCAAGTTAATGGTGCCTGAAATGGTTGAAAATCCTGGGACACAACAACAGCATGGTTTGCAAAAGGTTAAGCTGTGCAAGGTCAATTTAATTTGTATGCAATAAGCTAAATCTTGTAAAACCACTGTTAGAGACCTTTAAATGCCACAGCACAACCTAACTAGCTGTATTTCTTGAGTAAAAATCAATTTCAGCAAAATTAAAGGAAGTAATGTTATTTACTGTCTACAACTACAGAAGACCACCTTCGTTTCAGGATTTGCTTTCCTCTCTGTTCGTTTTGTCCGTGGAGAAAACACTCGGCACTTGTAAAAGCTGCATTGAGCTGTCTGGCCTCTCATTCAGCAAGCTTCTTCAATTACTCCATTGTCATTTTCCCATGGCCAGCTACTTCGCCATCCCAAAACTAATTGGTTTTGTGCACATGTCAGACACGTAGCACATTACAGCGACTCACACACACACATAAGCAAAGACATATTCATGCAAGCTGGCTGCAGAACGTGAGGGTCAGGACTTGTCTGAGCACACAGATGGAGCTGACAGGGGCACGAGCTCTGAGAATCCAAGCACACCACAGTTTGAATGAAAAGCAGGCAACGGGGGAAAAACACCCAATTGAATTTCCCTTATGGCAACAGCTATTAGTACTCCATACACTTTTTGCTAACCACTTGCGAAGATATTGTCATTGTCCGTGCCGAACAATAGTGATGTAATATTGCAACACTGTATCACTGCATCAGTACTAGGGGTGGGCGATATGACGATATATATCGTCGTGACGATATTAGGTCTCCACGATATGCTTTTTCAGAGATATCGAATCTATGGTGATAAAAAAAATTGAAAAAAAAATTGAAAAAAAAAAAATTGGAAACAAAATATATTAAAAAAATAAACTGATGTGAAAGACATGCTCTAAAGCTGTCTAGTCAGGATTCAGACAGTATTGCACTTTATTTATTGTCTTGTTTGATTCTGTTGGCTTATATTTTATTTAATCAATAAGGTATTTATATAGTTTTTCCCTTCAGTTATGCTAAAGTCTTTTATTGCACTTCAAGTCTAAAGTTTACATTTTAATTGTTTGGCACTGACTTTTCCTCATTGATGTTTTATGTTTTACTTAGTTATGTTTTACCCTCCTTTTCATGTTTATTGATGTTCACTGCTAGTGCTACCTCAGAAAGTTCATTTTTATACTGAGAAACTGTGCCTTGAAGCCATATCAAAATGTTGAATTGTTCATTCAGGGATTCATTTCAGAAATAAAACCAGCTTGAAATGCTATTTTGGTCTGTTACTCCTTTTTGTTTTAGTTTCTGTTACCTTGTAGGTGGTTGTACTGTTAAGTAACTTGAAAAATAACCATAATAACCGACATGAAAAAATATCGTGATATATATTGTCTATCGTGATACTGCTTGAAAAATATCGTGATAATATATTTTTCAATATCGCCCACCCCTAATCAGTACTGTAAAGTTTTAACATCCATGATGAAAGAAAAGCCATCCTCTCATGCCAAGCACCATCATTAACTCCTATAATCAGCGCTATTGATGATGGCTCATGCAATCAGGGGTTTGTGAGGCTCGGTATGGCCTTAATGGAGCAGCAGGGATCCCCTACAGACGGCTGAATGCGGGGGGATAATGATGAGAATGGCTCCGTACTCAGGAAGGTGGTGATGAGAAAACGGATACGGTTGGAAGAGTTTATTTTTCTGAGGCGGACTGGTGCTCCGGCTGCAGCTCAAGATGTCACTGCATGGTTTTCACGCCCAGTATGTGAATACTGGAATACTGGAATATGTGCGCCCATTGCTTTGTGACATTAAGCATCTATGGGGGAGTAGGAGGTCGCTTGGAAGGACCTAATGTAAAATATATTGTGATGTGACGGTCTTTCATTTACTTGAAAACTGTTTGGAAAGTCACAACCGTGTTGGATTAGAATATGAAGTTCTCACTCTGCAAAATAGTAATTTTTAAACAAAAGCTTACATAACGTTTGACTGTCTTTAATTGCTGTGCTTCCATGAGGTTTCACAGCGAAGCACTGATATGAATTATATCCATGATGTATGAGCTTGGATGTTCAGTGGCTTTTACTAATGCCTCTCACAGGCCTCGTATCTGCAGCTACAGGATCACAATGGAAATTCCAAAGGCCGGCTTCAACGTGCTTTTCCCATAATCTTCTCATTAGCTTTTATAATTGGGGCACCGTATGCAAATAATTGGTGTGGTTTACATATGAATTGGGGTCCTGCTGTTCAGGGAGACCCCACAGCTCAAAAACACGCCGCAGCCCTTTCATCCGCACTGTACAATGGCTGACAATAAAGTGAGGATCTTTACACTGTCAGTATGTCTTTCTCGTTTCCGTCTAGCTGGATGTCTCTGCGACATCCAAATCACTTTATTTGTTATTCCTAAAAATAAGCTTGCACCTTTCATGTGTTAAAGGGCACTCCAGTGTTTTTAAAACAGGATTATAAACTAAATGTTGTTTTTGACTGGAGGCAACAAATATTCAAATTATATATCGCATACAAACTTTTTGGAGTTAAAGAAGTGGGCTTTTTGCAGGAAAAATCAATCAGGGTTGCATGATGGGAAGTGTAGCCTCTGGTGTATTTAAGCTTGACATTTGTAAGGAAGTAAGAGTCTGATTTTATTTCAGCTTTTTCTGTATTTATTTTTGCCGCACTGTCTGTAAACTGACTTGATGGGAAGGCAATATGTAATCTCTAAAGCAGACCTTCAAAGATATGTTGTTTACAAAACTTCTCCCCCAGCTATCACTCTGCCACAACTCCTAAGGCTAATGGGCATCTGCTACTAATGCAACGCGTCCGGCAACTTGTTTGTTCTTCCTCCTTTTACAGAGCACCGCACATTGGCATTCAATAAGCTTCCTCCGTGTAGACGCCAAAAACACTCCGAGATTCGCTCTCTGTCCCCTCTGCCCAAATGCTAATCACTGCCGGCGCCGGCACTTCTGAGAAGGCGCTCCTCTTTAGCATGCAGATGGAAGCAGCACCACTAGATGGGACGGCAGTGTGAAGGAGGAAATCCCTGCGTGTTCACCCTGAATGAAACTGAAAGGTGGTTCGCTTTCATCTTATCGCTGCAGACCAGCTAAATATGACATGTAGTCGGTGAGGCACGTCCTCACATTATACCCACACTGCCTTTGAGAGCCTTCTTGAATTGGATTGGTGTATGAGGCCCTATCCATCTCCTTAGGATAATTGCTGCTGGCAAATTGGAGGTCTTTTAATCTTTTCGCAGCCTCACAATGCAGCAAAAGCTATAAATGATTAGCTAATAAAGTAGTAATGGCAGCATGAGGCAAAAGCTAAGTCCTCAACGTGCCTGTTTGACACCGGACTTCTACAGTATCATTACTGGAGAATTAAATGACTGGAGGCACTTTTTAAAAGCGTTCATTAAAATAAGATCAGAATGGGATGCAGCAAAGTCTGTGGATCTGAACTTGACCTTTGTTTGATAGCTGATCCCTGCACTGTAATTACTCCTTAAAAAAGGATATTTTTGTATCCCAGAGTAGTCCGGTTCATGTTATGTTGTATGTGAATTCATACTCCCTTACTCCCATTTGCATTCGCCTTGTTTGTGAGTGTTCACAGAGTCTATGGGTCAGCGTGGGACGTCAGACATTCGAGCTTAAGTACACTTGTCCTGCCACATGAGTGTGTTATGGGTGAAGCCATTCATATGCTGAGCAGAAGTTCATTATCATGAGCAAATGCAGGAGAGTGGGAGGAATGCAATGCAGACTGGTTTCCTGAATAGCTAAAAGGACTCTCAAAATCCTCGGCATACAACGTCACAAAACACACTTAAGCTACAGAAACATAACAGCTTTGCGAAAGTAATCAACATAATACCAATCTGTTTAGGGGAAGACAAGCAAATCCTTTGAGACAGTGGACAAAAGCACTGGTGCATATGTGGAAAGAGAGACAAATGTTATTATAGTTATACAATCCATAAGCTACAGAAGGAAAATATGTTTTAGCTAAATATAGAGACACTTTATACAGCTTTTAGCAGAGCCACTCAAAATCGCACTTGAAAAGGGCACTCTGTATCCATGGCAATCACCTCTTGTTCTCAGATCTCCCTACCGACAAAGAGATGTCAACCCTCTCATCAAACACAGACATATAGAGACGGAAACAAGGACAAAGGGGCCCAGAACCCATTTGTCATCTCATAAGTAACCTTGGAGAGAAACTGTACGCTTGGCATCTGCTCTGTCCCCCAAAACGTCTCAACCTCCACTGAGCTCAACAAAAGAGGTATGATTAGAATCTCAGTTTGCCACCATGTCCGCACCGGATGGCTTACTCCACAAGTGAAGGGTCTCTCACGATGGGGCCAATATGTGGAGTTTACTTTGAGCTTAGGGGTGCAACAAAAAGAGTGTGTGAGACAGAAACTGGAGGAAATGTTCACCTCAGAGAAGACACACAAAAACTGGCAGGTGTGATGTTTTGCAGCCAAATGAACTGCGGTGGGCTTTGAAATGTCAGCTGAGGAAACACAGAGAAACAGTGTCCAGGTGTGATTGCTCAGAGTCAACAGTTAATGCAACCAGTCCTTTCTAGAAAAGCCCTACTGTATAATAAACACTCCTCTGCTGGAATTTGAATTGTGCTGATACAGTACATGCAGGCAGGCTGGCTGGCAGGCAGCGATGAGTCATTTAAAGCCGTCCAAGCTTTGTCTGGTACCGTTCAGTCTAGCAAAATCTGCCAAACATCAGACAACAAAGCATGAACACTGACTGTGGGCTGGAACAATCCCTTAGCCGCTGCACTTTACCAGAACATGTAATTTGCCAGTGAGAAGTAGCAGGTGGACGGAGGAAGGGAGGGCTGATATTATCGAGTACGATCTACTCTTCCCTGAGGTCATGTCTGGGACTCATGATAAGACTAAACATCATACTGGAATTCATCCACAGTGTGAAAAGGGACTCAGAGGCTTTTCAAGTAAGAGAGATAAAAAGGGGGGAAAACAGAGTTATTGGAAAGTAAGAATGTAAGAATACATTGACATCTAAAATGGGCTGACACAAGAGTCTTCAGCCATGCAAGCAGCACTGAGATGCTGTTCTTTCAATTAAATGCTAATATCAATATGCTAACATGCTAAAGTTTAGCAGGTATAATGCCAAAACCATGTGAAGCATCTTCACTCAAAAACAAAGCATGTGAATCTCATAATGGTGCTACAGAAAGATAAGTAAATCAGTTGATCAGTGAATCTTTAGGATTTATTGTTAGGGATTTAAGTTAAAGCCAACAACGCCATGACCAGTTGTCTGGGGACCATGAAAGCCTGCAATTTTATGGCGATCTATGTAATAGTTATTTGGTCAGTTTGTACCAAAGCCTTTGACTCACTTAAAAATGACAAACCTAGAGACCATAGCTTGTCAAAAAAATATCAAAATATGCTTGCAAATTATACCCACAGCATCAGATTAAAATGGCAGTGTGCTGTGCAGGGATAATCTGTTACCAGAACCACTCATTTGCTGGGATAAAGTAGTGGTGAGAAAATCCCCGGCAGGTGGACAGAGGCAGCGAGGTCTAGTGTTATTGAGTGGCACCTCCACATTCACAGACTGCAACAATAGGCCCCTCCTCCTCCTCCTCCTCCGCAAGCCCCTTCCACTCCACCCCACCTGTGTCTGTGAAAGGTCAGCGCAGAGGAGGGTCTTCGCCCCCCTAGCTAAACCCACAGCTCCCACTCCACAACAAGCCCCAACACTGAATCCCAGTGCCAGGAAACTCAATCAAAGAGGGGCTTCAGAGGGCTCCAGACCTCTCAAAACCCTCCATTGTCTCCGGAAGGCTTCCCCACACCGAGAACGCTCTATATGTAACACTGTAAGAGGAGTTGCTCATTACCGCCCGTCCCCGGTCCCACTTTGTCTCTTTTGTGCAGCTGACAGAAGAATCCAGTTGCCCAGCTGGGCCAATAAAGTGAGTGCAGTTAAGAAGAAGTTAGAAAAAGTTAGAGAAAGGATTCATTTGCAGCACAGGATGAAGACAAGACACATGTGTTACTTAGTGCAACGTATTTAGACGTGAAAGAGACATGCAAGATATATCTCCGTCACCTGTGGTGTCACTGGAAGACAGTTCTTTAATGGGACATTTTTAAAAATTGCCATTCATCCCACGAGGTAGCGAGTATTGACTGATAGACACACCACACCACAATGTGTGTGAATGTCAGAGCAATCCATTATCACATAAAGGAAGCACTATGTAGTTGCCCCCCCCCCCCTCTTTCTCAGCCCCTCCTCAGCTCCATTCAGATACGGCAGGTGAATACAAATCATTTCCCCTTCGCTGCTTTCTAAAAGGACTCACCATCCAATTTCAGACATAGAGGACACAAACAATAGTCCTTTCAAATTGTGAGAAAATCAAATCAAGGCCTTTTTTTTAATGAAAGAAACAACCAGGAGTTAACCCTTCCAAAATGCTACACAAGTTATCATGAAATTATAAAAGGATATGGGTGTTTTCCACACAATCAAAGTATAAAAGCTTGAAATATGACAGCAACTAATCATTATTTTGTTTATTAACCATCACAACTTTTTATTCTACACCAGACTGACCACTAGAAGCTCCACACGTGGCGACCTATCAGTCCCATTCAGGAAGAGTACTTTTGGTCAGTCATCATTCTCGGTCATAACAATACAAAACTGGAATTCTCTACCCACTCAAATCAAAGACATACATACACATACCACCTTCACAGCTCACTTGAAAACATGGTTCACTGAGAACTACACCTGCACACACTAGTCTGTGTTGAGTATGGCGTGAGTGTTACATGTTGTGTTACATGTTGTGTTACATGTTGTGATCATGGATGTTGCCCCTCGTTTCTGTTATGTGATTGTGATGTGACATGTACTGTATGTAGTAACGTGTGTTGTTTATTGTTCTCTTTCATACCTGTATCTACTTGTCTTTCCTCCTTTTTATTTTATTTTATATATTTTCTTATAACTAATGCTGTTGATATATTGTAATTTTAAGGGTGTCTATTACCATGTGGCCAGGGACAACAGCTGGAAATTAGCCATGTCGGCTAAAGCTGCACCATTTACTGTTTTTGTGACAGTTCATCGATGGGGACTGTCCACGACACTATAAATAAATAAACTAAAAAAAAACTAAACTAAATAGCTGTGGCACACCATTGCTGAAATGTAAGATCCTGTATGTTAGTGCAACTGGAAAAGCAGACTTGTAAAGAAGAGACACTTTGGAGCAAGAATCAAAAATGATTGATAAGTCAATTGTATTTTAACAAAAAGATTGATTAACCGACTAACCATTTTAGCAATAAAGTGCTGAAACACCTGTTGTTTTCAAATACCTTGTTGTGTTGGTGATTTTGATTGATAAATGTCATCAAATCATTTTCAATTCAAAGTCCATAAATGCACTGATTGATGAATGGGCTTAAAGGGACCATCACTTGTGTATTCATTATATTCATGCAAAATCAGGCACATGGAATTTCCCCAACCTGTTAATGCATAAGAACTAAAAAGACAGAATTGAATCCACATGAGACCGCAAAATAACACAAGCAGAAATGCGACTTAATGCGAAAAATGTGTGCCAGCTTCACTGATCCAAACACTCTCTCGAAGCCAAGTCTGAATGAGCTTTGATTACATTGGCATGAGCTATGGCCACTCTATTTCACCAGTCAGGTTTTCATATGCTAAAACTCAACAAACAACTCAGGGAAATAAAACCATCCATCAAAAGCAATGAATAAACTCCTGTGACTGAATTTGAACCGAAGAAAGCCGCTGTGTATTTTTTATTTTTAAATCTCCCACATCCATAGTCTTTTGATTGAAGTTGAACCAATTAAGCCCCGAGGCTGACAAACTTTGGATATATTACAAAAAATGAAATAACAGGGGGTAAGATAACATCTCTCTTAAGCGAATAGAAGTATTTTTGTGTAAGGAAGTAATTGGATGACCCCATTTTATGCGAGTCACAGTTTTCTTGTGAATTAAAGAGAGATTTTTGAAGATTAAAGAAAACAACGGAAAAGCCTCTGGTGGTGACGGACTCATGGCGCTTCACCAAGGCTTAGTGTGAACATGTTTCTTTGTGTCTCATGGGTCTGGATGACTGAAATGTTGGCTAATGAGTATTAATGATACTAATGAAGGACTTGGCTTTACCATAAAGGAAGTCTCTTATGTGCTCTCTTTGCAAGTTAAGTCAAAATGTAATGTGAACACTCACCAGAGACTCGAAACTGAAAAAAATAAAAAATAAAGTTTCCTTGTTGTTACAGCTCAGAGATTTTCCCTCTTACATCCATCATGTGGAGAGTTTGAGTATGTTTCGAGTGGGCTGGCCCATAGGGTGTAGCAGTTCAGATAAACAGTGCTCAATCCCTACAGATTGTCTGGCAGAAATAATGGCCCTGCCAAGAACTGCACCATCAGCCATCATTTGTCAAATTGTGAATCCGGAGGAAACCTTGCTCCCGTTTAACACTAACAGTCCACCCGGCTTCCGCTAACAGCCTCTGTCCTGTGTCTGTGTTTGACAGGAGGAGACCGCTCGCTAATGCAGGAGAAGTATAGGCTGAGTGTTTGATAATGGCTGGGCGAGGCTGTAGTTAAGGTTTTTCTGACTGACTGCGTTTATCGCTCAGTGCATGTATAGAAAAAAGGTTGTCAGTCTGAGGTTGAGCAGCACGGCTGGGAAGTGTGCAACTCGCCTCCAGGGAAGGAGACCAGAGGTGTTTCTGTGCGTTTCTGCCCTCAGGGTCCAACATGACAGGAGAATTATTTCCTGCCATCACCGATAACAGACACAGTATTTCTGCTGGAACCACTTCACACTCAGCCTTCATCACAGGACAAATTAAATGCACTCTATGGTCAGCTAAATATAGAATAAACATTGAACCCTGCATTTATACATATTTATGAGCAGGGCTGGATATCGTTAGAATGGGTTCTATACTAATGCTAATATTTACAGATTCTTTTTTCATGGGGTAGTTAAAGTGCTTTTTAAAGGATAGAGAAAATAACAATCTGGGTCACTGTGATAAAAGTATACAGGTTTAATGCAAGTGTTTTTTTTAAATGCATATTAACTGGATATAGGAAGTAACATTTTTTCTCTAATCATATCCATATGTAGAGGTATGAAAAACAACGCCAAAGATGCATAATTGAAGTCATTACAATACTTCATATTTCAAAATACAACAAATCTACAAACAGAGAAAAAGATAGGTGGATAGAGATTTGATTTCATTGAACAAGACTGAGAGATCCAACAAGTGTAGCTTGTTATTTCATTGCGCTTTAATGTTTCATATTTATCTCATTCCTTTACTCTGGCTCTCTTTATCTCAGCAGGTAAACAGAGAGATTTCTCATTAGAATTGGCTGAGACGCAGGTGAGCGAGGGGTTACATCTAAATTCAGCCATTTGTATTCCAGCACGCAGCACCCGGAGAGCAGGCTGTTTATATTGATGAGCAGATAGACTTGGCCTAGGAGCAGGACCCACGCCTAACAGCCACATAAATCATGTGGTTTCTTAGAGGCCCCCTCCGAACAGATAGATCCCCGCAGCTTACGATGGTGTGAGGACAATCGTCTCTGTCCAGAAGCCATGTCGATGCTTGGACCACACCACAGTGTGAAGAAGGATTCAGAGGCACATCAAGAAAAAACGATGAAAGAAAAATACTGTTAATCATGAGGCAGAAATTCGTAGAGATAAAAAATTGGGCACGGATAATTAAAGCGCTCTAGAATAAAAATGTAGGGCAAATAAAACCTGGGCTCCATTTCCTCTACTGCTATCGCTCTGTCAATACAAGGAACAAAAAACGAGAAGACTACTAGCTATACCTTTGTACTTTAGAAAAGAAATGTCCATCCTCTCAGGCCAGTCAAGTATTCTGTCTGAACATCCTTTTTTCCTTTAGCTCAGGTGAGAAATCCACTTCCTTTGATCTGTTAAAGGAATAATTCAAAAAAAGGCTTTCTTCTGAGTTTGTTCACAAAGAGCCATGAAAAGGACCACTTCATATCTTGTGTTCATAAGAGATGTACTATAGGTTTCTTTAAAATCAGTCATTTACACTAAAAAAAGCATAAATAAATGACTACTCGAAAGAAGAACTCCAGGTCAACTAACACAAAAACCACAGATAAGAAAGAGATACACGTGGCTCTTTTCCACTGCAGCACGTAGCACTAGGGGTAGTTCCGGCTCAGGGCCAACAACCGGGCTGAATATGCTAAACTAGTGACGTAAACACTCTCGACTGCTGAATGGTCAGAGAGAATCGCTGGCAAGGGGGCTACAACTACAACAACATGAACATATTTTACCGTGATTTAATTGTAATACACGTTTCAAAACGATGCCGGTCTGCAGACAAGAAGGCAGGCGAAAAACTCACAACAACGGCCTATACAGACATAAATAAACCAGCGACTGTATTCACCATGACACAGACAGTCTGTGGTTTGTACTTGTTTAACTTTTGTCTCGTTTCTGAACAGATATGAGGAGCTGTGAGCTCTGAATGCTAACAGCTAACAGCTAACGGCTGATGTTTTGGTTTTGTGGTTCGCATTGAAGATGCCGATCGCCCCGCCTACACTGCGTTACTATAGTTACTACCCCAGTTCCTAAACTATAATGCAGCATAAAGTGAGCCTGGCCTACCAAGGCCTAACCATACCGTACTAAGCCGTGCTAGGTCCTGCAGTGGAAAAGCGTCATTACTGGCTCTTTTTAGAGAAAGTTAGATAAGAAGATTAAGACCACTCGTGTTTGTATGTCGTTAAATATGGAGCTTATGGACCACAGAGGAATGAACATAGAGGAGTGGGCATAGATGCATTCAGCAGTGTGAATAAGGAACATGAGAGGCTGGATCAGATAATTGCACACAGAGGGCAGTGAAGGCAGAACGAGGCCTGGAGGAAGGTTGAGCAGGTGAGAGAAGGTGAACAGAGTTGGGGAAATAAAAAATAAAGATGGTGATGCAGAGCCATAGATAGACCGATGTCTCCTCCGACTCTGCAGGCTGTCTGCGGAGCAGTTTGTGAGTCATTGTGCATGTAGCCGACTTTCTCAACAGCGCTGGAAGATGGAGAAGCGGAGCAGAATCCCCTCAGGAGGGGCCTCACCACCCTCTTTCACATCACTCAGCCTCATTCTCTCCCTCACTGTCTTTGTATCCATCTATTCATCCGTTTCTGTATTCATGTCCTTCTTTCTGACACTTTAGCCGTGTCTCCGTGCACCTCCCTGCCTTTGCTTCTCATAGAGACGCCGACAAACTCACACATTCATTCAATCACATCTACACACACACACACAGTGGCATGCGCAGACAGCAGTGTTGACACAGAGAACCGTCAGAGAATTGTCAAGCTCGTATCAAAGCGATACCTTAGAAATATCTCGATGCGTTCGTCTGAAACGAGGCCTGCTGGGAGCCGCCCAGAGGCCCTCTGCGCACATTTGAATCCCTTTACTCATCTGCGACTTGTCTGATCTCAGCACTGCTGCTGCTTTATAACCTTGTGCGGAGACGATGGAGCTTCACTAACAACACAACACTGTTTATGTACGCTGCCTTTACGGGTAGGACTGCATTTGTAAGAGAGAGACCTTCGGGCTCCGACTGCTAACTAAGTTATTCAAAACTAACAACATGCTACAGGCTTGTACTGTAGAGTTCAGTCAGGGGGTATTAAGATAGACGTACCTTAATTTGAAGGTGTTTCCATCTACATCAAATGAACTGTGTAGAAGTTACACGTGATCTTCTTATATTCGGGGAAAAACATAGTTGGACAATTAAAAAAGGGGGCAATCTAGTCTTGTACTTTACAACATTGTACTCACCTAATATAGTTAAAGAAGAGTCAGAAAGGGTAAGAAACAGGAGAAGTCAGATGATCATAAAGGTATGAACAAGGTTAGCCAAGGTCAAAAAGTACTCATGACAGCCAGAACTGTCTCTGTGGTAATGTTGGCGTGATCCTCAATTACATTACACTCTACGTTAATTCTTTAAAATCATCATTTTTTTAAATGGTTGTTGTTGCAGAAAATGCTGGATGCCACAACCCACAATAGAGTATTGGCAGTGTTGCTGCTGCAGGCCTTCACTGCAGCCATCTGCACTTATTGCTGGTTTCAGGGGCTTTAGTCTGGTATTGAACAAGTAAAACGCATGACAAGTTGGCCTGAGGTCTGGTGGACAATCTAGAGTTTGGCCATAAAACTCTCTGGTTGCCTCCTCTGTGTCTGGAGGGTTGTTGTCCTACAACAATGTGGGCTTAGCACCATCCAATTTCATACCACAGATTGATCAAATAGTTATGTTTTGATTTCATATCAAATGTGTCGGAGTATAGTGAAATGGAAAATTAGAATGAAAAAACTGCACTGTTTATGAAAAGACTGTGTTATCTACTGATTTAAAAGACAAGCTTATGTGGAGTTAACTCAATTGTAGCAATTTCCAAAGAGGCTAAGCTATCGTCTGTCTGATCCCCAATCTTTTTCTTGGCACTAAAACAGACAAACACAAACAATAACACCCCACTCCCTGACGGCCATGTGAGAGAAAACGGTGAAAGACAGCACTATGGAGGTAAACAGAAACCTCAGCGGCCTTCTATTGAAGGGCATGGGACCCGAATGCAGCTGCTCACAAAAGGCGCTTCACGGCTCACTGTGTTTCAAACCGAAAATATGGTCTGCAGCTCCTAAGTGTGGCCCTGTGTGACTCGTTCATTGAGAAAAGTGGACTCAGTCTCTCTGGCCTGCAGCACACATTCACAACAACATTACTGCCACAGCGGGATGACAAGAGGGAAACGGAAAGAATGAGAGATTCAGAGGCAAACAGACTGACAGACAGGCAGAGGCAAAGATTGAAATAGGCACATAAATGGATAAACACAGAGAGAGATAGTGAGCCCACCCCGCAATCCCCAAAATAAAACAAGCATAGCAGCAGCAGCAGAGGGAGATGAGCTCCGAGCCGTCAGAGTCCCTCAGCTCTGCACTCGGCTGTGCGTGACTCCCTTCCCGCGCGACACAGTGGTGTGGGGCGGTGGATTCGAGGTGGGATCCTTCCTTCACGCTCCACTGGGTGGTGGACACACATCACACCGTGTCACCTCCAATCACAGAGCATTAGATCAACTCCTCGCTGAATCCCAAACACACTTTCAGCACCGCAGAATGATGTGATGAGCCCAAAGGTTTCTGACTAAAAACAAGTCAATCCTCCGGGCTCTAAAGCACGCAGAGACCCCGTGCTTATGGGACGCTACTTTAGCTGCTAATTGTGGAACTGCCATTAGAGAACTTTTCTCTACCTCTGTGTGCTCCATTATTACACATAATGTGTCAATAAGAGAGAGGCACTGAGCAATATATAGCCTCTAAGTGCTATTTTGTGATCTCTAAGTATCGACGCCCACTGTCACAGCAGTGGGCGAGGATGAGAGGGTGTGTTACCTTGACAACCATATGCATCAAACAGACAGTCGGACATTAGAAACACAAGAGATTTTAATTCCCTGCCAATCCTCGCGGCCAAAATGGAGGCCAAAAACAAAAAAGAGCCTTTCCCAGTGGACAAATGCCAGTGGAGCTAGCGGTGACCTTTGCCTTACAGCTAGAGCAGAGGAGCAGGCTTCACACAGCAGAGACAGAAAGGGAGCGTAGCGGTGGAAGTTGTTACGGACGTTAGAGGTCTACAGAGAGTGTTGATATTAATACATTCACGCTCTGGCAGCAGCATGGAGATATTTGGACTGGAGACACTTGCCAGGCATGGCAAATAGACTGACATTTGTGTGTGTTCACATCCTACTGGAGGGGAAAGGCCTTTGAGAAGAACAAGAACGTTTGATTCTGAGAGGCAGGAAGCTCACACTGTTTTGGAAAATGATGATGTTGGTGGAGATGATGGGATGAGAACAGAAATGGATTCAAAGCCTGAAGGAAAAGTTTCCAACTTACCAGAGAAACTCAAATATCCTCTCTCCTCCTCAGCCCTGGCTCGTCCCCTGCTGCTTCTTCTTCTTCTTCTTCTGTGGTTTTCTTCAATCTGGATAAACAAAAATGACAGAGAAATATATATTTTAGTGCTTAAAATTCAGATTTCACAGCTCCCCCTTCATGGAAACAACCTGAGTCTTTTAACTAACCAGAAAGGAAAATAAAATCCGTCTTAACACGTTTCTGGGGAGGACATCTGTAGTATGCATATTTTCCAACACCCAGTACATCATTTGACTTCACAATGTGCCGACTACTCCACGTTTGATTTTATTATTATCTGCTAAAATCCTTTTTTTATATTGGAAGTCTCCTGCCCTGTCACAGTCACGCCACAGATTACACAGCAGGATGTTCTGACATGAAATCTCTCCTGCTTATCAAACGCTTGGTCTTCTGAAAAGAACAATTTCTTTTTTAATGCATAATCATCCTTGAGTGTGTTGACTGTGCGAAAATTCACTTAAATCACTTCGTACCGGGAGATGTTTTGATAGGGAAGAGAAAGTAAACATTCAGGCTGTGCAAACCAACGTTAACATGGATGTGTGGTCCAAACTGATAGACACAAATGCCTGTTGCTGAGAAATGAAGAGGCACACCTCCTCCCGTTGCCTCATCGCCCTGATCTCCTTCTATCTATTCTTCTATTTTCTCTCCTTCTTCTCCTATTATCTTACGTCGGCCACACTCCTGTCCTCTTCCCTCTCACCAAATGTGCTTCTCTGTCTTCTCCTCGCCTCAATAGCATCTTGATTTTCTTTTTGTCTCCTCACCCCCCATGTATTATCTCTTGCCTTCTAACTTACCATAACTAATCTGCTTTTCGTCTTTAATGTCTTTTTCTCAATTCTTCCCCTTCTTATATCTTAAGAGTTTGGTTCCTTACATTCAGAACAGGAGTCAAAACCAAATCCTCTCCTTAAATCTCCTCCAGTCTTTCAGTCCAGAGTTTGTAAGCCCTAAGATGAAGACCTCCCATGCAGAAAGGTATTTTAAACGATCTTCTTGACATAAGGTAAAAACGTAAGGATTTTCTTTACAATAATCCATAAAACATGCTGTTGAAACAAAGTGATAAAGTGTGATTTACACGACAACTTACTATGATAACGGAAATTCGGATTGGTCAAAGGTCATTAGAGGTTAAATACTTTTTCCCTTTTATTCTCGTCTCTGGTTTTGTCCTCACATAGGGTCACACGCCAGGTAAGGCTCAGATATCCCCTCTTAACCTTTCCATTCTCGCCCTACCTTCCCATTATGTCCTTCCTGCCTTCATATCTTGCCTGATTCTCTCTTCTCCTTATTCACTGTCACAGAAAATACAGACAAATACGTGAATCGATGGGCAAAATGATTGAAGAAGCCAATCCAATTTACTTCTAGCAAAGGCTTATCGACTTCAGTCTGCTGCTCCGAATAAGAGTGTGGAAGCCCCACTGAGAGACGCCGCCGTTTCCACTCGGTTAAATACAAACACTGCTTTCTGCACCGCTACGCAGATACAATTGCGGACTACGGGTTTATATGAAGTCTGTTTCACACAAATAACAGATGTGGTTTCTCTTGTTGTTTTCTCTTAAGATGCCACAACACGGAATTCAATTCAGTAAGCTTGTCTAAAAACATTTGAGTTTACTTCTTTCATGCTATTCTCCAAAAAAACACTTTTCCAGTTCCAGCTTTCTTACAGTTCAAGGATTCAGAGAGCCGTAGCCCCGACAGTCAATAATATAATACTTCTTACAGAATCTGATAATAGAAATCCTGGTCTTTCCACAGCCCTGAATTTGACCCAGATTTTGGAAAACACTGACACGTGTTATTTACTCACAGCATAACACTGTATTGTTGCTGACACCTGTGCTGACACCATACCTGTGCACATAACTACAGTTCAGCTATCATCTCTTTCAGCTCAGGATCATTTCTGCTCCCCGTGCATTTACTAGACAGCAGAGAAACGTCTCACGACAGCCAAAAGCTATGAATAAAACCCAACAACAAAATGACCTTTCCACATCCGGTTTGAATGAGCTGAAGGCTGATCCCATCAAAAGCGAACTCCCCCTATGACATGGAGCCAGACATCCAGCCTTCCCACCTCTGAGACCCCACAGAGTCCAGCTCAGTCCAGCTCAGCTGCCATGGTGATATGAAGAGGGTCGGAGAAGCGAGACTGAAAATAGCCTGAGCTCGGATGCCGACAGTGGGCAACAAGCAGGACTACAAAACATGTCACAGCAAGAGAGGCACGGCGCCCTCAATGCCTCGGGGAGCACTCTCGTGTCACAAGTGCTGTCAAACAAAACAGACTGCTAAGTCCTTTATGAATATAGATAACACAAAATAAATTATAAGGAGAATAGACAAGAGGTATCAGAGAAAATGTGTCTCATTTATCCTTATAAGAAAGCTCCTCCAAGCCATGTTTTGACATTACAATGGATCAATTTAATAAATTCCTATTGATAACATAGGGATAAATCCCAACCCTACACTTCCTCTCAGGTCTACTGAGTGTTTTTGTCTTAGTGGCTTCACTTCACTGTTTTTGGTTTTTACAGCCTACTTCACTGTTTCAGTGCACTCTCACACCACAAACAGTCGTTACCAGCAGCAATAAGGGCGGGCTTTCCAGCAAAAGGTCAGATGGATCCACTGAACACTACCTTCCCACCAACAGTAGTAGCACACAAAGATAGACACACATATTTACTTTAGGAGTGAGAGAATATCAAGATATATATAGCTTATATTCATTAAAGGGCCAGGAACAGGACCCTAAATGACTGCAAGTTATGTAAATAAGCAAATATTTGGTAACATGTTAGACATATTAACTTAAAAGGAGATCATCTATCAGTGCTGTGTTTACAGCCTGTTGCGCTGCCCCCATGTGGATGCGATACAATTGAAACATAAATAGCTCATTCTGGGGTTAACTACCACAATATTTTCAAAGAAATACAACTCTATGAATATAAATACTATATTAATATTTAGTATATAGTAATGAGGATGTGCTGAGTTGACACATAGCTGAATTAATGTTGTTGATTTCATTCAACTACAGCATTCACTTTACTGTAAGGCTGCCTATAAGACTTGGTAAATGCAAATGATAACTTCCCTCCAATGACATGATTTATGTTTTCATTAGTCACATCACACAAAATATGACTGTCCAGCAAAGTGAGATAATCTTAAGGTTGGATAAGAATTGCTAACAGCTGATAAGGTAACAGTGGTGAAGTGTCACACATTTCTCTAATGAGATTCTGTGTGTGTGTGTGTGTGTGTGTGTGTGTGTGTGTGTGTGTGTGTGTGTGTGTGTGTGTGTGTGTGTGTGTGTGTGTGTGTGTGTGTGTGGCACATGTAGACAGGGAAAAGGAAGCTCAGCACTGGCATAGCAGCCTGTGGGTTTAATTGTAGTCTTCCCTAATGAGAGGAAGAGCGTGCGTGCATGCATACGATACGGCTCTCCCCATGAAGCATCATTACAGCCAAAGAGGGGAGAAATAATTAGAGCTGGAACAAACACTCTCCCCATATGATGAATTTACATTTCGGCTCGCAGAGATGTGCGCTTATGCCATTACAATAAAGACATGATTCAACAGATGAAAGATGATCTGATGATATGCAAGTGCAGAAAAAGTTCACGATACCCTTGAAAATGTAAATAGGACTGCTGATTGTTAGAGAAAGCCAGCTCTTATAGAAGACTCAGGGGAAAGACTGTTATAATGAATATGTATACCACCCTTCAAGAAAAATCCTCACATCTGCACCAATGTGTCATAGGCTGCAATTAGAGGTCGAAACCAACCATGTTTGCTGTTTTATTAAACATTTTGGTTATCATCTAGCGCTGCAACTGACAATTGTATACCTTCTTGATTCATCTACCAACACTTTTCTTAATGATTCTAGTCATTGTGAAATGTAGAATGTCCAAAAATAGTGATACATGTCCATAACACTTTCTCTAGCTCCCTAACACCCTTGAAATATCTCCTCTTAACCAACAGACATAACAAATCATATATATTAGAGGTACTTTTCCATACAACCAACAAAAGCAGCAAAATATGAAAATTGAGAAGCTTAAACTAGGGAATGGTTTGCACAATAATATCATATTAGCTGCTGATTACATTTTTCTTATTTCAGTTTTTTCAAATTGTTTGTCCATTGTCAGCAGTGAAGAACTCCATATTGTATTTTAAATGAAAAAAGAAATAACATCAGCGAATCCTCATCTTTAGGAGGCTTCTTCCATTCAATATTTAACATTTTCCTGATTTTCATTTTACCTAAATCAAATATCACCTGCAGATCAAGAGCGTCACAAGCTGCACTTTCTACACAACAGGTTACATCAGGTTACTATACGGTATATAACATCTATCAACAATAGAGAGAATACATCACCTTTATCTGAATCTACATTAAGCATTAATCCCTTCAGTGTGAGAGTTGAGCTGTCATAATCCCAGTGGCTGTACTCCTCGATGTGTCTGCTGGGACTGAGTGACAGTAAGAGAGACGAGCCGATTCCCTCACAAAATCACCCCCCACCCCCTACAACACACCCACAACCCCTCCCCCCCTCCTCCCACGTCCCTCCCCTGACCCTCCCTCCCCTCTCACAGTGGGATTAAAACAACCTTTTGTCTCTCTACAATAGAGGTTAAACATTTCCTGGTATCACATGAACGAGCTATCAAAATCAACAAAATTACCGGGTGGGTTTTTAAAACACATTTGTTCAGACGCGTTAAATATTCAACAAGTTATTTGTTTTGTATCAGACATCAGGATGAGGAGATGAGAGCATAACATCCTGCGGTATGAATTTGGCACAGCATTAAAGCACCATTGACAGTGTAATTGCATGTTCAATCAAATGGTACCGGTGTACACTGGAATAACTGTCAGCTGCGTAGATTGTGCTCGAGTCAATGCAGCGTTACTGGATGTTCAATAGAGGGTGGAGGTGGTGGTAAACCAGCAGAGCTATGTTTATAAAAGAAAAAGCCTCAAGGCACATCCTAAGGACTTCCTTTCCCATACAGCGAGAGAGAAAGTGCTCACCTACACTCAACAGATGTCCCCATGCAATCTAATCTAGTTGACTCGGCGAGGGGAAGCTTATTTATTGCCGACTCCTCACCGGTATTATTGCCACCCTTGTTTAAAGAATAGATGTGAAAAAGGTCTTTTGACGTGCGTTAGCTATGGTTGCAGAGGGCAACAATGGTGGGAGCTATCCCTTTGAGAGAGTCACTATTCTCCCAGCCCGGCCCTAAATAATGCTCCTCTCATTACAAAAGCACACAAAATGTAACATTAGCCGGCTCAAAGCGCACTGCCATCGAGGTTAAAAAACATTTTTAAAACACTTATTTACCCAGTCAGTAACTGTAAATAAAGTAAATGTATTCATGTATTGTACTTGAGTACAATTCTGGGGTATTTGACTTTAGTATTTTCCATTTTGTGTTGCATTACACCGTTTCTACTTTCAGTGGGAGATCATGTATTTGTTACCAACCGGTATTATTGCTTCTCGGTTAAACTTTTACAAACAAAAACATATCATGAGCTTTGAAAAGACTAACCAGGGGTTCCCAATGTTTTTGGTTTGTGATAAATTCATTCCTATACAACATTTACAATAAAGCAATGATTACAGAAAAGTTAGTTTTTAACCCTTTCCATAACCATTTCTTTTCAGAATCAGAAACAGGTTTATTGCCAGGTACTAGGAATTTGACTTGATATCATGGTGCATACATAAAATATAAAAAACAAGAAATCTAATATAAAACACAACATCTTTTACACCGTAATAAAATACAGTTAAATAGCAATAAAATAAAAATAAAATAAAGCAGTAATTTACATGGAAATAGAATGATATGAATTAATTTTTGCATATAAACTATAAAGTGTGAAATCAGAATATGTGCATTAATGTAATGCATATAGTCTATGATGTGGCAGAGGTAAAGTGTCAGCGGGGGGGCCGGGCCTTGTTTAAGAGGCTGGTAGCGGAGGGGAAGAAACTGTTCAGGTGGCGACAGGTTCTGGTCCCGATGGAACGCAGCCTCCTGCCAGAGGGGAGAGGGGCGAACAGTTTGTGTCTAGGGTGGGAGGGGTCGGCCACTATCTTCCCTGCCCGCCTCAGGGTCACATTTGAGAGCCCTGACCCCTAGATTAGGCGGCGCTGGACTGATGCTATATATGAAGTGTTTGAATCTAGCTCCACATTCACCTGCTTCAACTGTAGAATCCTGCTTTCACATTAATGCAGTGTAAGCAGTGATCAGTTACTGAGGAAATGTTAATGCTGAGCCAGTAATAGCACATTTTGCTGATAATTCTTCTGTAGTTTCTTTACTTTTACCTAAAAAGGATTTTGAATACATTACTTTCACTTGCATTGGAGAGTGTGGCCATTACTTAAAGGTTCCCTATGGAGTTTATAACCTCTACTAGTGCTGTGGAGATGTTTACCTATGGGTGTCCTTTTTGTTTCCCCCATGCACTTGATGATGCACATTTCGGCTCAATATTTCACACAATTCCACTGAACTACACGAAGCAGAAACGCACCAGGATCTGCACCAATGAGCCAGGAAAGGCAGGGAAGACTGCAAGCATGTAAACATTGATTAGCTGGATTGTGCTTTGCTTTGTTTTAATGGAGAAGGAAATGCACTGAACACAATTGTTCATGCTCAAGGATACACAAAATCCCTTTTGTATGCGGGACACTGAATGTGAAACACAACTTTTATTTGTTGACAAGAAAACCCCACAGGGCGCCTTTCATCTGAGAACTTCTTCAACCGCTGCTCAGTTGTTTTCACTGGTTTAGTGTTCCTTGCGGGTTAGGGAATAGCCGCTTAATAATCCCACAAAGGCATATGAATTCTGTCTGCACCAATGGGACATGCTCAATGGCTTCACAACATGGTCATTGTTGCATGCAACTGCGAGTATATCATTTCCACCCACTTACCATGATGAAACTTTCAGCCTACACAGCATCAGAGCGTCATTGGTGGTCAAGAGACCTTAAACCACTGCGCTGGAAATCCACCTCTAATTCACTAATGAACGGCTTCAGTAGTTTTCTGTGGACACATAACTCATCTCGGTGAGCTTTCTCAGCATCTAACGTCACTGCATGAGAAGCCAGTAATTTAAAAAATGTATCATAAATAAAAGTATTCATGGTGGCAGACATCTCTCAGAGAGATGATGGATAGCGGCGAGGTGTATGCATTATGGTACGAGCGGAGTGAAAGGGCTATATTTCATTGAGCGAGGGGCGTGATTGACCAAGTCTAATGGGCATTATTTCTGCACACTGACTCTGTTGAGCAGAGACATTGGGCGAACCCCGCCGACCCATTGCTCCCTCCGACTCACACTGAGATAGGACCGGCACCCTCCCTGCTCTTTGTCACAACACCAATAGAATAACAATATTTCAATGGCAACTTTTAACAGAACAAAGTTCATGCTGCGGTCTAGACCAAGCCCTCCTAACTAGAGCTGTGTGTGTGTGTGTGTGTGTGTGTGTGTGTGTGTGTGTGTGTGTGTGTGTGTGTGTGTGTGTGTGTGTGTGTGTGTGTGTGTGTGTGTGTGTGTGTGTGTGTGTGTGTGTGTGTGTGTGTGTGTTCATTTGTCTATCAGTGGGTGTTCATGGTGAGGAATCCTTTCGAGTTTCCTATTCAGAAATGTGAATGGGAGTGAAAAATGATTGGCTCTGGGAGAGCATGAAGGGCTGGGTTCAGAAGGCTATCGTGGCAGGGTGGGGGGGGGGGACGCATGTGAAATACTTCAGACACGTATAGATGATTTACCCCTTTTAAGATTACTCCTAACATTCCCATACCTACAAGTCATTTTTCACGCTTGTTTGTTAGAGTACTGCAAACACGTTTTCGGGTCACATCGAATCAGTAATTGTTTGAATGGGATTCTCTATAAAGTAATAAACCGTGACAATAAACCTGATAACGCAGAACAGCACTGTCCTCTGGAAACCACTTCATTTTGTCCTCATCCATGTCTGTATCAATGTTCACCTTGTTAACTCTGGCTGAACTCATTACAACACAATAATCATTTGTCAGAGGTATCACGTAGCGAGACTATCATGATGACTTGAGGTATCTGGTTAACTATCAAAGGAGCTAGGTGAAGGAAATTCTCATTTAATACCAAACAAATAAAGGTTTTCTATCAAGCTGCATTGATGACACGGGCAGCTGATCTGACAATGAGGAAAACAAAGCGGCAGAGGTCTTAAGGGAATTTACATGAATTACAGAAAGAGGCCCGTAGGAACGGCCGCGACCTCTCCTCAGCTTTTCAAAACTACACAAGACCCTGATCCCGCCCATCAACACACAACTACACACAGAAACACACACACACACACACACACCACACACACACACACTGGTGGAGAATGGTGTGACTGGTTACCATGGAGCCATGAGGCTCACTGACAGGGCTGGAGTGTTAACATGCTCACGGACAACAGAGAGGATGATGGAGGGAAAAAGGCAAGGACAGAGGGAGAGAGAGAGAGAGGCAGAGAGGAGCGCAGTAAAAGAAAAACAAAGAAAGAGTAGAATAGGAGAGATTTACCACACAGGCAGCAGACCGTCCCTGAGGTTAAGGACCTTTGGTGTTGTGTATCGTATTTCTCTTTAACGGCAAGACCCTCACTGACACAGTTTGAAACACACAATAGTCCAACTTAACAGAAGCCAGAGCAGCACTCGTCTCTTTTTTTCTTTCCCCTAACCGTTAAAACCATAAATTATGTGTCTGTGATTTAGAGCATTGTGGGATAATTACGTTGTATTTATTTTTGTTGTTTTGGCTGCAATTCCAATCATTTTTAAAACAATATAATCACCAAGTTAATCGCTAATAGGAATGGGCATATAGCATATTTCTTTAGTTTTTATGCCCGACCATCTGGAACAAACTCCCTGAATCCTGCAGGTCAGCTGCAACTGTTGATACTTTTAAATCGAGATTAAAAACGTATCTTTTTGACGCTGCATTTGGATGAGTTGTTGAAATTCAAACTGCAGTTTGGCTCTTATCCATGTATTTTATACCTGTTGTGTTTATTTTATTATCTTTGCTTTTTAAAATGCCTGTTTTTAAATGCCTTTTTTATAATGTGCTTCCACTGTATTTATTCTTAAATGTCTTTTATTTTATTTTGTAAAGCACTTTGGGTTGCCGTGTGCTGAAAGGTGCTATACAAATAAACTTGCCTTGCCTTGCCTTCATGTTTTAGATGTGTCTTTGCATCTTCTGCTTTTACTTTCCTTTTTTCTGCTGCTTGCTTACAGTTTTTGCTTGGTGTGTTTTCCCATTTGTTTGTTTGTCAGATGGATTATGGTATTTTGATTTACATTATAGTGAAGTATGAGCAATTATTTTCAAGTATCATGAGTGTTGTTGGCTAACAGCATATTTCCTCTTTGCTGTTTCGGTTGTTTGTTGAAAACTCTGATTTGTAGTAGTAGGGAGCATTGGCTTCGGGAATCTTTTACACTGTTTATACACAGGTTACTAGACAATCAAACGTGCTGTCATAGACTTGAGTAAGGGTCATACCATTGTTGTTCCTACTGTCTGTGCAGATTGGCTTTTATATGTGCTTATGTATGTCATTTTGTGTGCTGATGGGTTTTTAAAAACAGCGTTTAACCGGCCATATGTGCATTATGTGCTGCAATCACGAGTCAATTGTGCTTATGTGTTTTAATTCTGCTCATGTGCTTTTACCTGTGCTTATGTTCTGCCATTGTGCTAATGTGTTTTTCTGTGCTTATGTGCTCTTGTATGTTCTTTAAATGCCATCAGCCTGCCATGGACTGCAGATGAAAATGAGCCTTTATGGGTAAATCTGGCACATTTACATAATGGACTTAAGTGCTCATGTTAATTAATGTGCATTTCCAGTTGCACAGTAATTCATATGATGATTATTGTTGTCCTGACAGTCATCTGCTGCTTATTTATACCAGAAAACGTGTTTAGAACAATTATTTTTGAGAGTGGAATATGTTAAAGTTAGACTCATAATTACTATCTCCTGCATATCTGAATGATTATATAGCTTTATAGAGTAAAGAGTAGCATGTATTCTGCTAGTGGGTATAAGCGTCTAAAAAGTGACATGTAATGTAATGCTGTGTATTCCATAGCCAGGACAATATGTGTCTTCTTCAGGATTGAGCAGGAATGCTGATCGTAGAACAGCTTTTGGGAGTGACGGTGTCAGGGCCCGGTTGCCATATATCAACTGTGTACATATTGTTTTTACATAATAACTCTGCTCAAAGTGACTTGCCTGCTTGCCAATATCAAATAGCTTTAAAACACAAGGTTTACTCAACTGCAGTCATTTAAGGTATCGTGTTTGTGTAACGATTAGCCTCCAGCTGGTTTCTTCCCGTGAAGGACAAAGCCAACATGTCAAGGTCTCAGATGTGACTGCTACAAGCAATACTACCTCCAGAATGAAACAGCTCTCGACAAACAAATCATAATTGTTTCACACATTTCGCAAAACTATATACATGTAATCTCTAACTCGACAGAACACATTTCCAGTAGGAGTAGGAGATTTGTTTGTAGCAGTAATAAAGCTGATTAGTAGTTCCTTTTTGTGGAGTGGGTGTAATCTTAAAAGCAGCCAATTTGTGACTAAAGCAGAAAGACACTGCCTTAGTAAAAACACACAGATAGGAGGTTAGCGACTGGTTGTGAGGAGAGCAGCAGGTTTTTATGGGAAGTGAACAACTAACCATCAGTAATTTAAAGGGAAGATGAAGGTAATTCTCATGTGGGAGAGTCATTACTTTGATTGAGAACAGCTGGTGTCATATTCTCCAGTTTCACCTCGGGTTGCCCTTTGTGGAAGTGGCGCTCTCCGTGGTGCCGAACTGCTGGCTGAGAGGCATTACACTTCAGTTTGATTCCCAGTATTACTCAGGAAAATGACCCAGGTTATCCAGTAGGAGCTTTACTTTTGCAAAGTTAACAAGTCTTTTTTCATTACTGGCTGTTAGCATAGACTCTGTTCATTAAATCATGATCAAAGAGCGCTTGTAGAGATGCAAACCCACTTTAATGTATACAGATAGCTCTTTACTGTGATTTATCTTATATACTGAAGTTTTGTAAAGGTTCTACAATACTAACAGCTTTTTAATATGCTCAGCACATGTACTGAGTGATATTGTCAAGAACATCCACCTCCTATATACTGTAGGTCATTTCATATCTCGTTATGGACATATATCATGCTTTCTGTACAATTCAACATGAAATAACCACATGTGATTTTGTAGGCCTACTTCTGTCTGTATTAATACTTGACAAATAAGGAAATATTTTTAACAACTTAAGGGCAAAATAAACAATAGACATTTTTGAGTAAAGTTTTAGAAAATAAATAAATTACAGACAATATTGCAATAAAAAACAATACAGAAAAATACGAGAGACTTTTATTATTGTTTTGACAACATATATCGTCATATCGCCCAGCAGCAGTCAGTAGTAACTAAAGTATGTTAGTAATAGCATTCTAAATGTATATTTCTAAGGTGTCAGGTGATGAGTCATCAGTTTGCTGTATCAGGAAATACCAAAAGGTGTTTCGTTACTGGTCATTTTAAGAGTTAATTATCTCATTTTGTACAAGATATTCTGTTCTTAAATAAAATATTGACTTGTGTGTGATCAAATCCTATGGAGGTCAACAGGGTTATCTGTCTCTCTCCAGTACATTTAAAAGGTCTTCTCCATCTATCCAGTGATTTAAGTAGTTTTCAGTCTTTTCAGTTAAGTAGAGCTTATAGTTTTGGCTCCAATGTGCAATCAAAGAACGGCTTTATTATCTCTTATCTCTGCTCTGCTGTGGAAAACATGGGGGGGAAGCCTCTCAGAATAACTGAAGCCGTGGAATGTTTACTGTGGAAAAGTCAGGCACTCCCTGACATTTGGACACAACAGAAAAATAAAGTAATAAAGTTAAATTGGTGCTACTCTCCTGGCTAATGGAAAGGGTGAAATCCACAGAGCAGTTTGGAGCAGCTGAAACGACGTCGCCGGAGGGCTCAAAGTGGCGGTAATTAGATGTGATCCCTACCAGGCAGCTAAGATTAAACCTTTTTATCAGTTTCTCTCTAATCTATGCCGAACTTTAGGATTTGGTATACCTGCAGTGGTGCTATAGTTGTGGGAGGGGGCATCTCAAAATACTGTTACCCAGTCCCCTGGGCTTTATGGCGAGGAAACAGTTACACTGGCGAGTAATAGTATTTATCATAGGTTGGTGATGACAACTGTTATTATCTTAGTCACTAGGCTATGTGTTACATTGTTAAATCCTTAGCAGTGCAATTTTTATTTTAATCACATCTCTGTTATAGTACCATCAAATCCAATGAAGATTTTGGAAATATGAGTAGTGCTGCGTGGGTTATTCAATGACCTGTATCCATCTATAGAAACTGATGAACATGAACAAACAAACACAAGGACAATGTAACATAACAAACATACAAAAATTGACCAAACTTCTATAAACTTCTCATGATGACTTTAATTTCCATGTTGTAGAACCCCTTTGATTGATTACCATTTCGTGTCACATTGTGTATGGATACCTTTTTATATTTACGGCTGTTAATTATATTAGTTTTTTAACACATTCAACACTGTGTTGGTCCATCCTTTCTATCGCTCTCAACCCCTAGCTCAGTCCTTTTGAAGATATACATCTTTAATCTGCCACAAATATAAGCTTTCCTTTAAGATAAAACATAATAATATCCTTTTGTTTTTAGCAAACTTTTCTCATTGAGTAGTAAATTGTTTGGTATACCATTTTTAGCCATGAATTAACAACTCATTGGTGTTAAGTGTTTATGGCAGCTAAAGGACCTTGAAAGCTTCATAACAGTGTGTTTTATGTAGTTTTTAAACGGCAATACAGCTCAATGGCAGATATTGTGCATTAAAGTTTTAGCTACACATGTATCGTCCCAATGCAAATATTTGTTAGAAATTCATGTAATACAATTTCTCCAATCACTCTACTTTCCCTTTATCAGTTAAAATGGAGAGTTGTCATTTCCATCTCATGCATAACATGAGCGGGATGTTTTCGTCCTTTTGGTTCAGGGACATAAATCTTAGACTCTCTCTCTCTCTCTAGGTCAAGTATTCCATCACTGTGCCAAAACAGGTGTGTCATATTCTTGGCGAGACATGTCCAGTGAGCAGTCCGTCCTCTACAGGCTGCGTCCTTGTACGCCGTGTCACTCCGCAACGGGACCGATGTGATCGGACTGACAATGGCAACCTGTCTGCTGCTCTCTTATAATCCTACAGTAGATGCTAAAAATACAGAACTCACATTGGGGTAAAGGAATATTATGAGGCAAAAACAGGATGTATCGTTTGCAGTTGATCGTAGAAACCAGCATGAGTCATTGTTCACCATTTTTATTTCAGATTTCCAATGTTTCAAATGGTCATGATGAAGACTTCTTGTACATAAAAGTGGCCTCCTTTATGAGATGTCTTCAAGTGTACGCTGGTAATATCTATAGGTCAGATACACAGTTGTATTTTTGGACCAAAACATTACAAATACATTTGAAATCTAAAAAGAGGTGTATCATTACAGGCTTTAATGTATGTGATTTGAACACTCGTATTTTTTGAAATGGCATTATGTTGTACATTCTTTGAATGATAAAAAAGAGTTGCCCTGTTAATAATAATTATGTATTCATCTTGGCTTTAATCTTTTGGCATTTGCTCTAGTGGATATGTACACATTGTTATTAAAAAAACAAACGTAGTTCCTTATACTGTTCAACAGGACGTTATGAAAAATCAAATGTAATGGAGGCAGTGTGAAGAATATGGATCAATATCAGAACATGTACTTTCATTAGAACAGAAGCATAACATTACTTTGTTTTATCCATTTAAATCACTGTTGTAAGTCTGAATGTTCTTGTTGGTGTTACAGATAGTTTGCTATTCCTCGAGGAAAAAGTACTGTTTAAGATAACGATATGCTCTTTGCATCTAAAACATCACACAACAGTCATATCTGTAACCACGTGATTAAAGAACCCCATCACATTTTTTAAATCATAGCTACACTGGGTAATGCTGAGAGGCCTCAGTCTCCAGATACTAACATAGACTCTCCAAAAACATTACAGACGATATGTAACAAGCTGACGGCAGCACACTGTAATTGAGTGTACACTTTATGCATCGTATGTACAAAATGTTTTTTAAGAGGCGATGTGATGAAACCACAAACCACCGTAACAATCAAATAAATCTACAAAACAAATCTATACCTACTGTAGTACCGAACATGTAGAAGAGAAGCTGTTTGCGTTTTTGAACTTTGAGAATACTCTGACAATGTTACGCTGTTGATTTAGTTAGCATGTGTTGTGAATCATGTTCCATACGTTGTGTCTATGATATGTGTTAGTTGTCCCTTGTGACATTTATATATCAGCACAACACCTAGTTTTCCTGTTGTTGAACTAAAGCAGTTTACTGACTGGACGAATGAAAGCACAGTTATGCAGACGTCGATGATCCACTTTATCCCGAAAACACTCCTCTGCAACGTTGGCCGTCCATTCAGTCAAATGTGCACTGATTTGGAACGGTTCCCAAGAAGAGACATGACGCACGTGCTCATCAGATCACAGGGTTTAGCTCCAAGAAAGTGAGTCTTCCTCAGTGTGAATCTGATTCTTGAAGGACCCGAATTGCCCCTATGGAAGGCAAATGAGTCAGATCGTGGACTCCTCGGATATAATCCTCAGTTTTTCTAGGTTTGTAGCGCTCTTAGTTCCATTTCAAGAAAAATGCAAGTGTCACACTTAGGCAAATGTCTAAATCAAAATGAGTTGAATCTGATGAGTGTTGATCCGTAGTCCTCAGATCTTACAAAAGTTGGAAACCTTTGAGCCGTATTAAAGCGACGGTTAGTGCGAGGAGCACACTTGAGGGGTTTGAGAAGGTGAAGTCTGCCGCTGCGCTGCGAGCGTTGGCCTTAGAGTCAGCGGACTCGTCCAGCTGATGGTTCTGAGGGAAGAGAGCATCGTTTTGAGGTTAGGTTGAGTAGAACGATATCTAAAAAATATATGTTTTTCCTTCACTATGAAATCTACTACAACGATAGCACCATTTCTGATAATGTTGGGTTTGAAATTCAGTGTCAGTTATTTACATTTTAGATATCTTTTAGTTAATTTGTGCATATGAAGACCTGATGAATTACAACGGCAAAGCAATTATCTGCCTTTTTGTTTAATTGTCAGTTATATTTGGATGGTTAAACACGGATCACATTCTTTGTGTTTCTGCATTTGTCAGCTTTTTAATGTAAAAAAAACATGTGTCGAGTTTTGCTAGAGATATTTGGACTGTGAGAAGCAAATTTTTGGTCTTTTTAATAACAACATTTAAGGGATCCATATGTTGTATCTTACGGCCCGTCCACACTACAGCTTTGACAGCTTCAAAAACGGTTTCCAACGCGTCTGCCCATTCACTTTGAATGGGGTGACGTCACGTTACCTCGCTTTTCGCCGAACTGAATTGTGGGTAGCAGAGCGGAGCTTTCCTGGCGTTTCAGGCTGCAAAAGTTTAGCAATGTTCAACTTTTGAAGCTTCTGAAGCTTTCGGTGGAAGCGTCAGCCAATCAAATCATATGCCAGTACAAGCTCTAGCCAATCAAACCGCTGCTTGTGTGTCAGGGGCGGGAGATTCATGTGATTGGTTGTTGGTCGAGCTTCAGACACGCCCGCCGGGAAGCTTTTTTTGAAGCTGTAGTGTGGACTGGCCGATATGATATCAGAATGCTCACAACAATAATTTGCCTTACAAAAGTTCAACACTGAAACAATGAATTGAATAGATTGCATAAAACGATACTCACCACACATTGAGCAGTATCCACCGTTAGATTCAAATCCAATTTTTGGGCCTGGAAGGAAAAAAAGAAGTAAGTGACGGAACAGAAACATCGATTTTCATTCTTCGTTTGCCTGTATTTTAAGATCGCAGTCTGGCTGCAAAGAATGCTCTGAAGCAAACGGCAGACTTTCTCTTAGTGTCAGCGTAGTGGAGTGAACAAACTGTCTCTGTCTGGAGGCTGCTAAAGGAAGAATCGACTTTGAAGTAAAACAAGCAAAAATCATTACTGCATCAACAATAATAAGATGCATGATAATGCTTTCAGTGCCCACCAATTCCCATGGTTTAGACCTACATGCACCTCTTTGTATAATCCTCCTCCTCGGGCAGGAGATTCCAGTTGTTTGTGTAAAAGTGTGTGTGTGTGTGAGATCCCCAACTCAAGGTTATGACAGTTTAATACATTTAAAACTTTTCCTCAAACCTTTTCAGCCACACACAAAAATACCCACACACATTTTGTACATACTCAAACAAACACACACTCATAGATACAGATGAAGAACAGAAAATGATAAAGTGACTCCATGGTGGTTTGGGGACATTATAAACAGTCCATGCGTTGGTTTTTAAGTAGAAAGAATTCTATGAACCTGAGAGGAGTGATTCATTGCTCTATAGGAGGTCTTTTCTCCTGGAGGATATGTTTTTTTTTAACTGAAGATAAATCATATTATCGCTATTAAAAGCCAACATGATAGATTTACTCCCTTTATGTGATATCATCTCATTTAAAAATATAGCCCAATAGTATTTATCAGAAGAATATAAAAGAGGTCTAAAGTGTTGGTGAAGCCAAACAATTCCTTTGAAGCACATTTATATGGATGAATAGACACATGTTAAATGAAATGTGAGTCTAGTGTAAACAATGTCACAACAAGCTCGATGCCGCAGTTAGCTGTTTTTAAAGCTTGCGATCACATCACACAATGTTCCTCAACAGATGGATTTGTCCCAGGAGTCTAAGATGTTCAAATTAGATGTATTTTTCTTTACATTTTGAATTGGGAGCAGTAGTTGAAAGAACTCTCAGTGGTGCTTGAAATGTGGAAACTTGATCTGCTGAGAAAGATATGCAATACGATCAGTATGTTACTTAATGGACATTGTGGTGATGTCATTTTGCCGACTACTGTCTCCAAGGTCAAAAATATACTTTTGATTTGTTGGGTCAGAGCAACACAGTTCTCAAAATGATGCTCATATTAGCTTTTTAATAGTTGTGTGTCTAGTTCTAGTAATCGGTATCAACATTTACATTTTTCAAGCATGAACAGATAAGAGTTGTTTCAAAACTAACAGAAATGTCAGCAAACATGCACCTAAAAATGAAGAAAAGCGGTACACCTATACTGATACTTTTAATCATGTGTTTTTTCTTTTAATATTTCTTTTATTATCTTTCCTTTTTAATGACTGTTTTTAAATGCCATTTTCTTAATGTCTTTCATTTTTGTAAAGCACTTTGAATTGCTTTGTGTTGAAAGGTGCGTTTTATCGTACAGTATATATACAGTCTATGGTTTTATCCCACTAAAATGTTCCTTACTGTATGTCCTCTCCTCTACAGTGGAGGTACTGTAAAATCCAGAAATACAAATCAATGAAAAAAAAAAGCCTAAATTGCAAGATGTTTTTTTTTAACCCTAAATAGGTAGGAAATCACAAGAAAAAGGAAATTGGAAGATACTTTTTTAATAAAGGATATAAATAAACTTGCCTTGCCTTGCATGCACACGCTACCCCTGTGGCCCATTTGTGATGTTACTCAAATTAGCTTTGACACGAGAGCTTGGGAGACTCTGACTCCGCTCTGATGTCTCATTTTTCTGCCCCGGGGGGGGGGGGGATTCTGTGCCTTCATAGACCCCCGATCCGTCAAGGTGACGGAGCCAGACGACTGACGCGCAGACACAAAGCTCTGAATAGATCTCCCCCTGATATTAATTTAGAGTCAGGCACTTTAGCTCAGAAGTTTGGAGAGGTTTCTGATGCCTTTTTTAAAGGACAAAAAGGAAACATCAAAATCCTTTGTTGTTGTGGTAAATGTTTTCATCTTATTTTTCCTTTTAAAATGGCACTGTCCTATTGTAGGCTTCAGCCATAAAAAGAGAAAAACTCACTACAAACGAATGACTTCATAAGGATTAGCATTTTTAATGATAATACCAGTAATAAAAGTAGCTGTACTTTTTTTTCAGCATGGAAATCCTTAGAAGACTAATACAGTTTCTCTATTGAAGAGATTAGTGGAGGTAAATTGACTGAGAAATTGAAAAGTTATATTATGAATTTCCATACACTGATATGTTTTTGTCTGTAAGCATAAAAAAACGTTGCAGTCAAAAATAATTTACTCCTTGGATTAGATTTGCATCAAAATGTTGCGTGTTTCTTTAGATTAGTTTGCGTTAGATTAATGTTGTTGTGACTTTAAAATCTAATAAAAACTGATGCAGTTTCCATATCTTCTACTCTTCTTTTTTTTTAAGACGCACAGATTTAATGGTTAAATTAAATATACCATTTAAAAAAAAGTGACATCCTATATTTGAAAACAGAAACGTCACTTTTTAAACTCTCTACTTTAAATCATTTCACCTGTAAGGTCCCACAGATGTTGTATAATGAGTCGTCATCGAGGTCCAGTTTGTTCATGTCGCTCAGTAAATCCAGCCCGTTACCGGTTCGATCCTTCCCCCGCCGCCGGATGATGCTAGGCTCCAGCGCAGTGGGCTGGATCGGGGGTTGGGGTTGCCAAACTCCAACATCAGTGCCATTACCAAATGCCTGGATGGCATTACCTGCAAGAACAGTGTATTAATGAATGAGGCCTACTTGATGCTTTTCTGAATGTATGCACTATTATAGGGCAACTGTGGTTTAAGTGGATAGAGTGCTGGACTTCGAATCAGGGGGTAGCAAGTTCGAGTCCCACTGCAGTCCGCATGTTGTTGTGTCCCTGGGCAAGACACTTCACCCCAAATTGCTCCTGTGGGGATTGTCCACAGCACTTTGGATAGAAGCGTCTAACAAGTAACATGTAATGTAATATTCTGTTTAAAACTTAATGGAATGTCACTGGAAAGCAAAATAAACCATCTGTTTTCAAACATGAGTTAATATGCACCGTCCCAATGTCATTGCTTCTATGTTATAAAAACATGTAATACTTTAAGTATTATCTAACAAAATACCCTCTGAACCTCCATTTAATAACAAATTATGCGCCATCTTATAAGTTAGCAGATGCTTTAGAAATAAGAGCAAATGCCATGGCCCTGAATATTTTGTCCATGTTCAGCTTCAATAAATGATAATTGTGTAGGAGAAGAAATTACTTGACCTTTCTCAAGAGATCCTTTTTAAAAGCAGCGTCCGCCTTTTAATATTTATGATTCACAAAAAATGTACTTCATCCCTGCTTGACTTAAGAAAACGTGTAAAATAAAAGGTTGTAATGCAATTTCTATTTGACGTTTATTCTAAGATACCTTTGCACCAGCACATTTGAAATGTGTTTTGTTTTATAGTAATAACGTATTGGGCATGAGTTATTGTAAAAGCAATTTAGGACATTGCCATTCAATTTATATTGCTCTTCTATATACCCTTATGACTTGGAGTCTGAATGAGAAAAAAAAACTGTTAAAAGATATTTCTTATAACACTCAAAGTAACACACATTGTATCGAAAGTGAGAACAAAGATCATCATACAACTCCAGGTTTTATTCCTCATCTCCTAGTCTTTCATTACAAATAGAAAATGGTCAATCTGGCATTCTGTGGTGAAGAAAAGTACAAGGTTTGAACTCACGTAGGCATCTGTTGTTGGTGAAATACTCAGAGAATTTGTCACAGTCTGGCTTGCTGTTCCCGCTGCTGCTGCAGTCGCACCAGGGTGACAGGGTGATGCCAAGAAATTGCACATAATTGGGTGTCATCACTGTACCTGCAGCATAAAGGAGGACAAAACTACTTTGAGTCTTTGAAACTGTAGTCCCACTCTCACAGTTGAAACCCTCTATAACGGGACTCTTTTGGTTTCAAATGTCTATATTCAGGTCAGCCAATGAGAGTGAGATATTCAATATTACAGGGTGCCTTTATCTCCATTCTCCCCTTTGCCTTTTCACTGACGTAACGACCTGCTGCATCGTGATTATAAGCCTCCATGACTTGTAAAGTATACGTATTATATATGCCAGGGCCTGTGCAACAACATGCAAAATATTCAAGTGTTTTTAAAAAAGTTTTGGATGCTGCCTTCCACCTATTGGAGTCGACCGTTGTGACCGAACTGGGACACACGTACTTCAAGTTGAATGAAACCATTTTTGGCCAATTTTGTCATCTTGATGTAACTAAAAAAGAGGACAATTTGCCTTTTTTTTTTTTTTTTTACAGGAAGCATGGGTCGAGTAGGCTCTTAGTTATTAGCTGTGCAAGTACATGCACATTTCTGTGTATGGAGACAGAAGTGAGTGGTGAAGCCAGGGGGCCCAATTAGAGGGTGTAACCTGTGTGGAGTGCAATATGAATGGTGTAGATTAAAATGTCCGCCTGTTGAGTTTGCAATTGGTCACTGTTGCCCTGTGTTTAAATCTCATTACTAAAACTCAGCGTTGTTCCTTTTCTACATAATGGAACCCGCTGACGGCAGAGAGGCTGAACAAAAGAAATAATCACTACTCTTGCACAGAGCAATAATGAATTGTACCCTATGGATTTGCAATTCATAAACTGCGATCTGGTGCCTCAATCTCCACTGGAGAATACATGAAGTTATTTGGCTTGCTGGTTAACATCTGAAAATCATCTGTTACACAGCTTTGTATTATTATACATGCCTACAGAGAAAGATTCGCAGTTCCTGTGTAATCTTTGATAAAGCGCTATCTGTAGGCTGCACGTCATGTGACATTCGTATATGGTTTGATTTATATTTTCATATATCCTTTCTCCTATATTTTATTAAAATGACATTTGTACCTAAGTCTATTCTTTCTTTAACAAGTGCTGTTTGGAAAAGTGAATTATTTAACTGTTTGAACAAGGCCATAGCTGCACAGTGACTGTCATGGTAAAATATCACCACCATTGTTTTTAGCTTAAAGAACTAGCACATATTATGTGCAGCTCTTTTGAAAGAACAATCAACATTCTGCGCTTTAAATGGGTTTCTGCTATCTTTTGGCTTCAGAAAAACAGAATCTAATTAAAGCTTTTTACATCACCTCTAATCATGCTTCTCATTAAAAAATATTGTCCGGCAAATAATTGATTTCAAAAACTACCTTGCAACATGTTAATCTGAATGGATGTCACACACTGTTGAGTAATATCAGAGGCACAGAACAAACTGCACCAGTAGTCCAGCTTTAGGTCCTGTTACCAGTCTTATCTACACAATTCTGAGGCCAATTTTCAAATGCTTCAGAGAACTTACCAATTAGACCCGAGTAAGACAGCAGACAGTCAGCGTAGCTCTCCCTCAGACAGCCCGATATGGAGTGAGCTTCTGGCTGACAGTTACTGATAAAGTCTGCCAGCCTTGACCTAAAAACATAACAAATTAAAGTTGCTTATTTCCTCATTCTGCATCAGATATAAGCTTAACTTGTTGTTAAATACCAACTATGTGCAATATATATATACCTGGCTGCTACATCTTCAGAACTGTTACAGGATGTGTATTTTGTAAATTGTGTAATCTTTAAAAAAAAGATTGTCTTAATTTTTTTTATGCATGCTTCTTAATAATAGTAATAGATTACATTTGTATAGCACCTTTCAAGGGACCAAAGGCCGCTTTACATGGTGAACAAACAAACAAGGCAAATAATAAAGTAAAAAGTGAAATAAATAGCAGTAGGCGTGGAAGACTGTGTTCTTAGTCAACATTAAGCTGTCTTTAGCTCTTTTCCGCTGTAACAAATGTAAATGTCCCCTCTGTGGGACAAATAAAGTATTTTGCCACATTTATAATGTTCAATAATAAGTCATAATAAAAACCGACACTATTGTGAAGAACGTTAGACTGCATAAGAGTGAAGATGAAGCCCATTAAGCGTCACTTCTTACCTGCAGATGTAGTTGGTCTTGCATGAGTTCTGCAGAGACAGACAGTTGGGTTTGTCTTTGTCCGCATAGGAACAAACGGGGACAATCGTTTGCCGTCGGCGTTCTGCACATGCTGTCTGATGCCCCGAAGGACAGGCGCAAAACAGCATCCCATAGCTGTATTTAGATGGGACCTTTTAATGGAAATAAAACATAAAAAATGTCCATTGATGTCTTAAAAAACATATTTTAATTCCAATGCCACTACCACCTTTACTAGAGTAGTTGAGGAACTTACCATATCCAGTTAATAAATACCTTTTTATAGTTAAAGGTACCTTATTATACTGTTTTTCATCAATATATTATAGGTCTCAGATATATACAAAACATGTCTCTGAAGTGTTTGGCTCAACATACCAAACTGATCGTGCATTGTAGCATCCCATAATCCCCTCTGTTTCAGCCCTGTTTCAAAAGTGCTGATTCTCTGTCTGCTACTTTAGATGAAAATAAGGAGCCACTCCCAACGCCCCTCTGAGAGATATTTGCTTAAAAATAACACAATGGTGCTCTAGGACAGGGGTTCCCAAAGTGGGGGTCGCGAGATGATTTTAAAAAAAAAAGAAAAGAAAAAAAAGATATAAATAACATAATTTTTTTTAATTTGTTATTATTATCCAGTGTTTCCCCCATAATTTGATTCTATTTTTAGGGGCACTGCACCCCCCCGCCCCACCATGCAAATGAGCCATAATCTCATTGAATATGCGCATATTTTAATACATTTCAGGAAGACAATTCTGAACATTGGATAAAGTCAGGTTTGAAATTCTTGTTTCATTTGTAGTCATATTAGAATCTAAAGTTTTTACAGAAGGGATTTTGGATATCTCTTTTGATCTCTCCATAAATCAGAAAATACTGTCAAAACCCCTAAAATATCAATTTTCGCCATGTTTTTAGGTATTCAATGTTATATAATTCAGGCTATGAATGCTATATGAACAAACCCTTCAGTAAAGGCATTCAGAATATTGATAGGAATCTAACTGGAAGGTTTGGTCTATGTAAGTGCTACTGAAGTGGAGATTCCTCACTCAGAACAGGAGAAAAAACTCATTTTGAGAAAACTACCTTTAAAGATTGCAGTGACCCTGCTGTTCTTTGGATGACTGCTTGCGCCTTGACGCACGTGAAGGTATTTCATATTTCACGTGAAGGTATTTCATATTTCACGTGAAGGTATTTCATATTCAGGATCATTTGGTTTTTGTCTAACATTGCTTCGTGCAAGTGACAATTGTTGTCGTCTTCTATGTGAACGTTTTTTTTGCTGTTCTTTTTTGCCATTTTGAAATGTAAATTTCCAGCGAAAGCTAAACCAAGAAGTGTTTTAGCACATCATGTGACGCATCTGAACGAATCACGTTGTCAGAAACATTGGCAGGGACACCAGCCAATGAGATTCAGTTTTTTGGTTTAAGACCCGTTTGTACTTTCACGATTGGTTGCTAATACAAAGGAAATGACCATATTTGGATCCGATGAGATTGTGCAGGAGAGACTAAGCTTTCCAACAATACCTCTGATCACATGGTGCAAACAGCGGTCGCTGTACTTTATGTTACGTTAGAAGAGGGGGCGGATCTAGAAAAATATTCATGGGGTGGCAAGAGGGTGGCAGGAGAATTTGAGGGGTGGCATCCCCTGGCAGAAGTATATGCTGATTTTAATCGCAGTCATATCAATCAATTTTAACTTGGAAAGCCACAATATTAATATTTTAACTCAATAATATTAGGTGACATTATTGTGGCACATCAGTAAAGCCTTAAATAGAAATATATAAGGTGGCAGACATAATTTTAACTGAACAATAACTGAATAAGTGTGTCTCACTCTTAGACCAGCAGGAGTACCAAATCTATGCAGACTGCTGCAATAAGTACATTCATTAACTGCCTCGTCGATGTTTGTCTGAATTAATATGATACTATTAACAATCATATTATTCCTATCAGCTGTCAATCACTGTTATGATTCACATATTCAGGGTTATTATGAAATAAACTATATTTTTTGGAGGAGTTAATGATGAATGTTCTTCAAGATGCTTGCTCACCCTCCTTCAAATTTGAAAGACAAGTAATTACTATCATAAATCAAAAGAATCAAAGGAACAGTTCACAGGGTATATGCAGGAATCCTGAAGTCAAATGTAATACCTTTTAAGACCTTTTTAAGACCCTTTCCATACATTTTAAGACCTCATCGTAACTTTGAGTTCTAACCGGTTACATTGGCGACACACTTTACCTCACATTTACTATATTGATTGTAAGATAGAAAAACTAAACAGAGTGCAGACAGACTACTGAAGCCTCCTCTCCACATGAACTTCAACCTCTCTGTGAAGGTCAGGTTTAATGCAGTATGCTGCTTTGTTGCTTCTGTAGACTCTGACAGAGAGGTTGAAGTTCATGTGGAGAGGAGGCTTCAGTAGTCTGTCTGCNATACTCCCACAGATAGTATTTATAGGGAGCATTAGTTAAAATGAGATCAATTAGGGAGAATTTATTAGGGGACTTAATGTTAGGGCGAGTAGGACTGAGTAACATTCAAAGAGATACAAAGGTTTTTTAAATCCTCTGACACTGCAGTCAACCAGTCCCAGTTAAAATCTCCAAGTAGCACTATTTCCTTGTAGTCTAGTTGCGATAAAAGATTTGCTAGCGAAGACAAGGAGTCCTTGACAGCTGAGGGGGGTCTGTAACAGCCCACCACCATGACCTGTTGCCCCTTTGCCGCTTCTATATTTAAAGATAACAATTCGAATTGCTTACTGATAGATTTGGAAACTAATGTGGTTACACTGAACTTATTCTTAACATAAATGGCAACGCCACCACCTTTATTAGGCCAGTCGGAACGATAAACATTATAACCATTTAAGGCAATGTCAGAGGCCAAAGTAGATTTATTTAGCCATGTTTCTGATAAAACAATGATGTCAGCGTCAGTCGAGCTCGCCCAGATGCGGACAAAATGTAGTGTACCTAACAGACTGCGCACATTCAAGTGGATGAAACCCAACCCAGACCTAGCTTTAAAATCAGCAGGAGTAGCGATCTGACTAATACTACAGGGCGGACCAGGGTTAGGTTGTACATTTCCTGACAGTAATAACAAAACAAAAAACAGGCATCTTTTCCTTTTAAACCTTTTCTACTTTAGATTCAGCGGAAAAGTCTGCGAGAGTGTGATTAAAGCTTAAGAAGCAGTCCTGAAGAATCATCATCACAGGCAAACAAAAAAGACAAACATATTTTGTCGAACTGATTGCCTGTGACAAGGTAACCGGTAATTGTTTGTGTAGCACTCCCGATCCTTTGCAGGGGATGCTCACCGCGGACGGCAGAACAGACATGAATCCAGTAGACTTCTCTAGATGACTAGAAATCTTCTCACCGTCCAAGACAGCCAAAAGGCACAGCAGAGCCACGATAGTGGCCATTTCCCCAGGCCAGCACAGCATCCACGGTATTCCCTTCCCGTTATGAAGTGAAGCGGCGTCACTCACCGAGCCCGGGGCACTGGAGGTGGGAGGCCCGGAGATGCAGGGCTGAAGAAAGACAGCAGGCCTCTCCGGTGAATCCTTCAGATCCCAAAGCCAGATATATCCGGCGTGGAGGCGCTCCAGATCTCACCGCGATATCTCCACAGCAGCCCGGCGTGGCTGCGCACCTGTCTCACCGCGATGTCCCTGAAAGCACTTTTACTTAGTCAGCATTCAACAATTCACTAACACACTAATACTGTCATCCAACAGAGACTAACATTCACAATCACGCACAGAACGTTGGCCATTCCATTGAGAGCAATTTAGAGTTCATTATCTAGCCTAATGAGACTTGATTGACTGCAGGGGCGGGGATCGATTCAATTGGTGGAGAACCATCTAACACCTGATGCACAGCCCACCCTGTGGACCATTGATGATTTCACAACATAATATTTACAGACTGTTTCTAAATAACCATAGGTCATGCAGATTAATGACAGAGTGGGTAAAGATAACAACAAAGAACAGCTCATGAGTCTTGTTAATTGAGGAAGGGAAAGACAATATTGATTTGATATCAATATATAGCCAAACCCTACTGTGCTTTACAACATTTTTGAGAAACACAGAAAATACATGTGGCGTGACCTGACATTAATAACCATCCTTTATTATTATATAAACAGAACTGCAGATAGTTTTAATAGATTCTTTAAGTTTGAACCACAAATGCAAATTCTTTATTTCAACATGCCTCTCAATAAACTAGATTGTTATTCAAGAATTACATTTTACAGTTCTATATTGTTGCAGCTATCTTTGCCAAGCAGGTGGGGATAGAGCCTTGGTTAGAAAGCAGTGACTCCCAGTTAAGCCACTCCCTTTGTATCTGCAGTATGGGTTCCAGTAGCGGCTGCCGGATGAGAAACTGTAATAATCCCGAGCTAAACAGTGAAGCACCGGCTTGATAAAGGCGTTTATCAATTTACAGACCGCAGGACTTATCTCTTGGAGAGGTACATTGGAGCACCTTTGGTCCACAGTACGTTTGAAGCTCTGTAGTATTACAAAGTAGAAAAGCCCATCTCCTACAGAATGCCCTTCCTGCTGTGCTGATAGCTTTGATATCGCACAATGAGTAATCATTTGTTATCTCTTTTTTAATATATTGCCACTAATCTGAAGTACCTGCTTTTTATCGAGGATGAAGACTGTACTGTACCGCACTGAACTCCCACTGAGAAATGTTATTGTATAGTAAGGATGAGAAGACTGATGGTATAAGATGTAATATCTCTTCTCCTGTTTTTCTTGGCAGTATATTAGCTGCACTCGAGACATTTAAACCCACTCTACCATTTTCACAGAAGCAAAATATGTACTCTTCAAATTGTAATATCTTCAACCATACCCTTGCCTATGGAGGCTGTATGCAATCTAGTTTCATTCCAGACTTGCACATGTTTGGTCAAAGTTTGACGCCATCAACACATATTTTCAATGTCACATTTCAGGTGGTTAAGTAAGAGAAAAACTGGAGGAGGTAAATTAATTCAATCAAGTAAAAGCACACAAAATAATTATATAATAAAATAATAAATAAAGACCGTAAAGTATGTTTAACTCAAAATGGAATTGAAAATGCAGTAAGGTTGTATGGGATTATTTTAGGAGACAGTGTTGGTCAGCCAAATTAGGTGGATTTGTTTGATATGTGAATGTAGAATATGTATAGCTCTGATATTTGTTACCTATGCTCTGACACAATAGAAATCACTATGCTTGGCACAGTAGCGAGCAATAGTTCATTAAAGTACTGGATACAGCGCATTTAAGAACTTTAGGAAAGTAATTATTTAAAAAAAATGGAATTAGGAGGGTCCATCCATCCATCGATCTTCTCCCGCTTATCCGTGGTCGGGTTGCGGAGGTAGCAGTTCCAGCAGAGAGCCCCAAACTTTCTTTTCCCTGACCACATCAACCAGCTCTGACCCCTTGGTCTCTTCCCAGCTGGACGTGCCTGGAACACCTCCCTAGGGAGGCGCCCAGGTGGAATCCTTACTAGGTGCCCGAACCACCTCAACTGGCTCCTTTCGACATGAAGGAGGAGCGGTTCAACTCTGAGTACCTCCCGGATGACTGAACTTCTCACCTTATCCCTAAAGGCCCTGACACACCTACCCGATTTTGGGAGTCAGAGGCAGTCGGGCATTCGCGGCGCCCTACTCAGGTTGGTGTGTCCCGCACCATTGTTGCTTTATGGCACATTTTCACACCTCCCGCGAACATGTTGAATCGGCCAAAGAAAGTCGACCAAAGAAATCACTCTTATTGGCTGTTGCCTCTTTTGAATGACGAATACACACTACCGCTGCCTGCTGGTAAGGACAGTTATTGCCACTCGTCGACTGAAGTCTTTGCGGTGTCTTTGTAGGCGGGAGGCGTAGGCGGACGGCGTAGGCGGGCGGCGACGCAGGCGGCGTAGGCGGGCGGCGGCGCAGGCGACGTAGCGGACGTAAAAGTCGGGACGCCTTCGGTACGCGTGCTTTGGTCTCAGGTTGGTGTTTAGCAGCCTTAAGGGAGACGCCAGCCACCCTGCGGAGAAAACCCATCTCGGCCGCTTGTATCCTCGATCTCGTTCTTTCGGTCATGACCCATCCTTCATGACCATAGGTGAGGTAGGACGAAAATGGCCTGGTAGACAGAGAGCTTTGCCTTCTGGCTCAGCTCCCTTTTCGTCACAACGGTGCGGTAAAGCGACTTCAGTACCGCTCCTGCTGCTCCGATTCTCCGGCCCATCTCATGCTCCATTGTTCCCTCACTCGAGAACAAGACCCCAAGATACTCGAACTCCTTCACTTGGGGTAAGGACTCATTCAGGAATTTGGAGGGTATTTAGCTAAANGAGTTGCATTAGGTAACGCGAGATACGGCTGATACTTGCGCATTAGTTTCTGTTATGGATCAGTATCAACAGTCCTGCCAGTAACGTTACTATATTATCAATGCTACTTTAGTTATAGCCTGATATATGATTGCTAACTTCACAATGTTGTGATGTGACGTTAGCTAACATTCTGTAGCTAACACCGGTCACTCACCAAGATAGCTGCCCAGTTCTCCACTGGTTCTCCTCACACCACAGCTCAATTTCTCTCCGATGGCCGTTATTTCTTCTAATCCTTGGCTGCTCCTGGTCTCTTGGACGCCTAGCAGGCTCATAATTATAAGGTTGTGGTCCTTCATATGCATTCGAATATTCATGTTCAACTTCTTCTGTGTCTCCTGTGTCGAAACTAGCATTGGGATCCATGTTTATTAATACGTTACACCGGCCGCTCTCCCCCTTGTGTCCCCCGTGTTACGTCACACGCGGGAGGTCACGTGCCGAGGCTTTTTTATGCGGAAGTGAACATTTCTTACAAAAACGACGCCAGATGTCACTGTAGTGTATATTTCTGTATATCTTTTTGAAAATCTAGTGTATTCATCATTTTCCTACACATTTATTCACAGGTGTCTTTAACCTGGAAGTTGCTCTTTAATGAGTGAGACACACCGGAGTTGAGGATCTGTGGGGTTTGTATGTCGATGTATGGGAAACACTGTATATTATTAATAATAACATGTGCAAAAAAAATATTTAGAATAATAGGTGACCTTTAAGTTCTGGTAAGTCACTGTGACTTTTTCAGAGCGATTGTGTTCAAAAGTTTCAAAGAAAAACAATTTGACATGTAGTTTTGATGTTGATTTTAGCAGCAACATCAAACGCACACAAAAGCAGAACATAGCGCTGAGAAATCACATGCCTAATTACCTTGTCAAAGAACTGTCGTAGGGCCTTTTGGCATTTGCGCTTGTTGCAGACCTCAGACACCGACACCCTGCTGGTGCACGGGTTGATGTAAGATGAGCGGTACTTCTTACATGTGTCATTCAGGTTACACGCCTTGGCAGCATTCAGACAGTTGTTCTGCTTTGTAGACGCAGGCTCCACTGAGGAAGAAGAAAAACGCATCAATTCATATTTCATCATGTAAGATGTATTGTACAGTTTCTCGCATCATGAAGGATTAGTGCTTCAAAGTGAATTATATGAGGGGATACAGTGCAGCCAACAGTGCAGCCAAGAGCTTTTCTAGTGAAAAAGAGAAAGAAATGCTCCGCAAAGAAATACTGTTGTCCTGCAGGGCGATTTTTAAAAAGGGATATTTCACTCATAATCCATATTTTCAGCTTGTAAAAGTTCCATTACATCTGGATGTGACACTGACAGTTTATTTACATTATACCTGGTAACAATGCAAATCTCCATTCCTCCAGTCATAAGAGAGTATCTTTGAGGTGCATTGGAAAAAGGTATTGAGTTGATAACATTTAAATATATTTAGCAACTATGGAAATATCCAAATGATGAATTATCCAAAATGATTAGAAGAGACTATTCGTCTTAAAGTTATAACCAGAATAAATCTTTACAACATTTTCAAAAATGTCCCTCCAGATATATATATTTTCTATATTTTTTAACAAGTTCCTCATAATGTTATACTATGCATTATTGACAATTAAATAGAGCAACTGAGCCAGGTTGAACTCACTCATGCTTGTATTTCCAAACATTATATAGCAATCTTTTAAAGGGGCTTCATTATGAATTATTGCACCAATGTGTTGCTCCAGTTGATTCAGATGTGTTGCAGTTGCTTTGTTACACATCTGAACTCTCTGGGAAAAACAAAACAAACATTCAACGTGAAAAAAACCTGCCCAGACTGAGTGCATTTCCCTGCTTCAAGGTAACGTAAAAGTCACCCATCTTTGCTTCCATCCCAGTTTGCCTGCCCTTCCATCACATCACATCAAAAGCACCCCATGGCCCACATAATGACTCCCTCACATCTCATTTTTCTTATTTGTTGGTATAAAGTCCTTCCTGCTCCAGCGAGTCCTGCACAGCAACACAAACTGTATCCTCAGCCTCGACATGGAAGGGTGAATTCTGTAATTCTGCCTTTTGAGGTGGAATTGAAGCTCACTGCACTCTTTCATGCACCGCAGAATGAGCCATGATTACATCTGAATGCATTGTTGAACCTTGGGTTAATCACATATTACAAAACCCATTACTTACATCTGACAAGTGCCTAGAGATGTGGGCCGTGATCCTTTAGTGGTTGTTTGTAGGTCTGGGGCCATAGGTGTGACAGTTCTACCTCAATTACAGTTACAAAGAGAGACATGCTCTCTCTGGTCTTAAAAACACACATTTTAAAAGCAACTACTTGTGGATTAAGACATAATTGTATACATCTAAGTATGTGGATGTAGAAGGCGGCCTGAGCTAAGTGTGAGTAAGAGGATTGGAGCTGTAGGTCACAGTGTGACTCCATAAAGACGCAGCACCCCACGGCAGGAGAAAACCTTTTCTATCTGGAGCATTTTTGCATTTAATAAGCCAATTATGGGGTCAAATATTCTCAGTTTCAAGGTTACAATTCATATTTAAATGTCTCTAAGATCACATTGAATTCAGAGGGAGAGTTATGACATTGTTGATGTGGCAAAGTTCAAAATTTACTTTTATTGAAATCTCCCACAAAAGAAAATTGAGAGCATTAGTAGTAGCAAATTCTAGAAATGTGCTCAACACATGCTGGTCTATGAAGTTATTTAACAGTCTTAAAAACAGGGCTTTGTTGGACATTATTATTTGTCTGTGCTTTGTTCTGTGCTGCTTGCACTGATTGTAATCAATAGAAAAACACTCTTTTCTTGTTTCTGTAATCCTCTCACTTTCTTAAAGTCTCTATGGTCATGTTTCTCTTTTAAAATGCAGTGAGTGAAGCCTGACATTTAAAAAAACAAATCAACCACAAAGAGGTCATTTGTCAAAAATAATTATAACACGACTGTCCCAACATGTAAACCCGGAGTATATGTTAATAACTCTTAACTAAACATTATTCTAGTTTCTTGTATAAGAAATTTATTTACCTTGAAGTGCATTCCAAGAACTGTAATGCGATATGCCCCCCCTTAAATATAACATATCTTGTTCAAAGATCCATAGGCTTAAAGAAAAACAAAACTCACTTAGCCTTCTTGAGTTGCACCCCTGAGCAAGGCCACCATGCTGCCATTGATGTGGACCACAAACTAAACCAGAGTATCAAACACTGGAATCTGACCCTTTGACCTCTAATTGATATATACAAAAGACCTTTTTGAAGGACCGCCAGCATGGTAGGGTTAAATGTATATCTCAAAGAAGAGGTTAATTATGGTGTCCTGGGGGCGTGCATTCACTAAAGTAAAAATATGAGAACCAAACTTTTCTATTATACAGCATCCAAGAGTTACAGTGTCTGTAAGGCCCTCGATTATGAACGTTTAGCAGCATATATAACGTTTTTATATTTAATTACAAACAACACTTCAAATTAGTGAGCTTAAGCATGTTCCAAAGCTTGATTGACACATGGCTAGCATCTTTGTTTAGCTTTTAAACATATGTATCAGGACTTAAGTACACATACTAAAACAGCTGTTAGACAAAATAAGCACTTCATAATAAACAAACTAGGATTGTGCAATTTAATGATTTCTTTATCGGCTAGTTGAATCATTGTTTAAGCTATAAAAAGCCAACAAAAATTACAAAACTCACACTGGTATACGAGCTGCAAATGATGCCAATTAAATGTCTGAACAGGGCAGGTTTAGATGGATTATCATCACTTCGCACATGATATAAAAAGCACCAAATGAATTTCCTGAACTGATGCCACCATTCAACAAACTATAGAGGGGGTGAATTGGGTCTGACAATATCAACGTCGTATTGTATTACTTACAGAAAATAACTAAATGCCACCTTTTGCCATCTAATGTTCTCTTTTGTCAGTTTTTGTATCTGTTAACCTCAGCAGCCATGTATTATTGAGAAAATGGCTTGAACTAACTTCAAAGCCTGCTATTCTCCTTTCCCAGAGTGATGACAAATTAATTTGCCAGTCATTATCTTAACTACATGTTTTTCAAAGGATCCAATAAATCCATGTCGGAACCATTATGAGCGTCTGACTAATATCATCATTTGTAGTTTGTAAAGAACCATTTTTGGTTTATTTATATTGGTTACAGTAATTGTGATATGAATCGGCTCTCAGCGAAGAAATATTTAGAATAATTCAAAAATGAGTTGAGTTGTAAAAAATAACTGATAGGTGTGGCAGAAGCAGTAGAGCTGGTATTAAACCTCCTTTCTCTATATGGTTGAATTCCATTGTAGCAATTCTGGATAAAAACGTTCTGAAAAGCAACTGCTCAAGCTTTTCTTTGTAATCCCAGAATATGTATAGGAACATGGTGTCATGGAATTTTTTATCTACGTCTGCCATGTAAATCCTCCTATATGTAACACAGATTAGAGTAGAGTATTAGTGCGTCCAAACCTCCAGAGCCAGCTGTGTGTATGGAGATCAGTAGAAGAAGTGGATTTAAAGTCTTTCAATATGGAGCCCACTTCATATGGTCGGTTAAAACTGATCAGCATTGTTGAGTCCTGTGGCTCACAACGATGTTAAAGAACAGGGCTGTGTATTTTAATAAATATATTTGTTAAGGTTTCTAATTGTATATTTCATAACTCCATCCAATTAGTTATTCATGTATTTTAAGTTAAAGCATTTTATATAATAATTAGAATAAGATCAATGGATTTTTGATTATATTGTCCTTTATCAACAGTTCTGTAACTGTATTTTTAACAGGGTCTAAATCAAGCATTGTGTTAAATGCAAAATTACTATTTCTGCCTCAATGAAAATATGTATTAGCCTTTCATTCCCTTTCTTATGCATTGTTTCCAGGTATCAAAAACCTACCTTTTTATGCAGATGATTCATGATTTATATATGGCGCATATTATTTTCCCATTGGTCTATTTTGAATGAAACTTTTCTGGCACCTGAATCCAGCTAAAGTATGTATATTATGTATATTTGCCATGTAATGTTTAAAAGCTATGTCCAAACCTTAAACATGTTATCTTTATTTACCTAAAAATGCCCTATCCCACAAACTGCAAGACAACTATATTGCTATATAGTCTTTGAATGCTGTCCAGATTAATGCCATAAAATCCTCCTTTACAATGTATCACTGCTTTATTTAATCCTTCTAAACCTATCCCTCCACTTAGTGCCCTCTTTGTCATCTCCAATAATGGAAAACAGCGATGGTCAGGGCGTATTCCTTCATGGCACCCTGCCTCCTATCAGGCTCCCTGCCAGCACCGCTAAATCCACGCCAAAGTCTCAGTATTTATGACCAGACCCAAGACCCATTTATAAAGTGCACCCATGTAATTAGCAAAATCTCACTTAGTTCATACCGCACCAGCTATTCCTCCTTTTATTTCCATTTAATCCTCCAGGTAGTCATCCTATATTAATTCAAACGGAAGTGAAATACCTCCTGCATGTCTCAAGTGGGCCATGTTCAGAATGATTCTAATAGAAGATAAGATTGTTTTAAGATGACTAGATACATAGCGCTGTTATGACTGCAGGATATCAGAGCAAGAGCACGAATCAATGCCTTGTGTTGTTCATAAAGTCAGTTATGAACTTGCTAAATAATAATAGGGGGGTCTTTTTTCTTCCCTTCTACTTTTAAGCATTGATAGTCATTAATGCATCAATCTGAGAGGTGTAAGGGAAAGTCTGAGGCACTGAGAGGATGTCACTGTCTATGTAAGGGAAAATGTGCAGGCAGGGTGATTTGCATGTAGATGAAGGTCTCTATGCAGCACAAATGCACATAGTATGAATGATGAAGTGTTTGTGTACATACGTGCTTGTGTGTGGGTGCAGGGTGTGGTTAGCTGTGCACGTCAAATACTTCCACGCCTGACCGAAAACATCATTTGCAGCCGACAGCGTTTTATTTTCTTATCTCAAAGTCATGATTAGCCATTGCTTGCATCACCCATGGTTGCATATCTACTAACTAGGATATGCATTTGACACGATATGCTTACTAATAAATAAGATAAAGTTTGCCACTGAATGCTTAAGTTGTACTATTTGATTACGCAGCATCTAAGTACATTTCAAACTTGTAATCCATAACTTGTGTCTATTATTGGGTTTGGAGCTCCCTCTGGTTAACTCAGTTGGAACAAATGGTGTTATTCTGCGGTCACAGAGGGGCAGAAGGAAATCAAAGTGTGGGAAAGGAAATGCCTTCCGATGATTCGCTGATACGGCTGAAAGCAGTCTTGTGTTTAAAGGATCAGCAGATTAAAAGACTGTCTTCTATACTCTGATGTTCAGCTGGAGCAGTTTGTTCATATTTACTTCATGGTCTGATCGGACCAATGGCCGAGGACAAAGACAACAGAGGCTGATTCTGTTGCTCCGGGCAACCACTGAATTATTCTGGAGATCTTTGCAATGGAAAATCATCATGCCTGTCTTCATCTCTTGTTCACCGACTTGAATCTCTGTTGGACTACTGATGAGGATAGACTGGGAGGAGTGGGGAACGGTACTGGGGTCAGTGGTAGGGTCAGTACACGTGAGTTAATCCTACAAGTAAACTGAGGATCTGGTTCGAGGGTTTAAAAAAAGAAGTTTGTCACTAAAACGAAATGTATGATGGTTATATCATCATAGGAACATGAGTGGCAGGAATGTATTAATAGGAATAGATTAGAAGTGGTTTGTCTGCACATACAAATGGTATTAATTAAGTCCCTAAGACTGGTCTAAATTGACATATTCATATTCAAATAAGCACTAATTTAGCTATTATTTCATTGTTAAAGGGAAGCAGTGAGACTTAATTCCCTTTCTTATTCTTAAATGTAGCATGTACACTCCAAAGATTTTCCTTGGGATGTAATCTGCTCTTACATCAGTGGTGTCAGACTGGTTGAGGAAATGCACAATCCGTTCATCTTGTCTCTTAAAATCTGTCTAATTATAAGTTGGGAATGTGGTTGTACAAGATATACCCTTCAACAATGTTTTCTTAACTCTCGCTATGGGATTGCAAACGAAGCATAACAGAGAAGCTAGAGTTACATCTGGAATCACCTAAAGTTGTAATAAGATCAGTGGAATTTAGCAAAGATTTTTTATTTAAGCTTACATAAAGATTATATAGACATAAACACACAGTATGTTGTACAGAAGCAGTTTTTCTTTCTTTCGTTTAGAGTTCTGTAGTCACCTCCTTCCCTCAGTCGGCGCAGCAGCATTGTAACGTCTCTGAAAGGCACTTCATTAACTTCATTGATTTCTAAATGACGCAGCATTTAATTCAGCTGTTTCTGGAGACTATATTTGAGCTGTTATTGACTTGAATGTCACTCCTTTCAGTTTGAATTAACAATGTAATAACATATTGGAAGTGACGCTTTCTGTAGACACATATGACAAAGTGACTCAGTGAAGGTAGAATTTTAAAAACTGAGCACAACAAAGCTAGTCCACCTTAAAACTCAGCCCACCTTAAGTGAGACTTGTTTTGCCAGCCCCCTTCACTTTAATCAGTGGGTGGCCAGCAAGACACTTAGCACAGAACTTGGCTTGGATCATAAGTAGTTGTATTTATGACACAACAAATAGGAAAAGGTTAATCAGCAAAGATTGAGCTGTCCAGTTCATAACATGAACACTTCTGATTAATAGCATGGGTTGCGGATTGATTCAATATTAGATGATGATTGAGGAATAGCAGTAAACAATGGCGAACAACATCTCTGTGGATGCTGGCTAGGATATGAATGCCTATTGTTTCGTTAAAAAACATGTCGCCAAATAAGTAAAGTCTGTGTGGAAAACACTGCTTTGGTTTAACTACTGTAATGACATTCCCATCAGCCTCAGCTGTAGGGCATGTTAGCTTGGTGTATTCAAATGGTGCTTCACATCAGCGTGATGGCTTTTTCATTGTGAACATACTGTAGCCACTTAGCTCAAACACTGATGTACATCCTCAGAGAGCAGTAATCATGGCTATACTGTAGACTTGTGGTCTTGTTGATTTATTATTGCTATTTTCATTAGTAATGTCATTTATATGAGAAGATATTACATCATATTTAATTAAAAAAAATGGGGTTATAAGGAAGTTGAGATGCATCTGCTAATTCATATATATTACATATAATGATATATTTTTGTATATATTGCCTCAATGTATACAGTAGTAACAAACATTGATTTTCAGCTTGATTTTCTACTACTGCATTTACACTGCGCATTGCCTGAGGCCTGGTTTAGTTGCAGAGAGGAATGAGGTCACTTATGGCAAATGGATTCCTGATATTCAACCCAATAGGTGGTTTATTTCTTCATATAGCCTTTGACTTTTTACACAGCTATACATTAAACTGGCTACTCGGCTGCATCTCAATTTATATTGCTCATATATTCACAAATACATTGGTGATTATTTATGGCACCAAATAGAGATTCACTAGTTAAACTGCCATGTCTGTATTAGTCCTTGACTGTGAGTGAAGAGCACGTTGAGGATCAGATTTTCTTTTAATATCCTAGAGATCAAGATCAAAACATTTCAAATTTTTGTTTGGTCTACAAAAAGCAAACGTGTTGTTCTTGTCCTCTAGTAACTTTTACTAGTACTCTCATTATCTGAAAGCCTTGTGAAACCACTCTTCCACTTTCAGCTTTGTTGCAATTTGTCTTAGTCTGGCATTGCTGTGGAGAAATCCGAATTCCAATAAATATTTCTTTACTCTGTGTTTGAAATACAGTTTGCCATTATGTCATCGCGTGTGGAGCAGGGCCACTTTGATACGCTAAGTGGATTCAATCACAGCGAGAGCCAGACGGAGAGAGGGAGAGGGAGAATCAAATGACCATTTCTTTTCCACTGGAATGGTAGCTGGCCGGTGCAGCAGACGCCCTCCTGCAGCCAGAAAGCCAAACACTGACGATAGCCAGAGTGCTGCACTTGTCACACACAGCTCTTGTTCTATCAGTGCCATTGAAGGCAGACAGATGGTTAATTGCTTCTCTGTGTGTGTGAAATCTAAATATGGACCTGCATATATATAAGTCCAAATGCACTCCTTTGACATTTGAAAGCATCCACTATACCATATACATTCGCAACAACAAACCGCAACATATCTGTTTGGCTTTTTCTGTTTTTTTCACAATCAACACATTAAGCTCTGCAAGCTCCTGGTGCTCGGACAACACAGGCTTTGCTCTAAAAGGCATAATTAATTCAAAAATACCTCTTAAATGCTACTTCCAGTGTTATTTCAGTGGAAAAAATGGAAACCCCTCATCATCGCTTTTCGAGCTGAAAGTGAAATATGCTAAATGACTCTGCTTTGTATACGCTGGGTCACAGTGGCAGATAAAAATCTTTTGTGATAGATAATGGGCGTTGAAAGCTGCAGCCTGAAACCAGACGGCAACAGAAGAGTGGTTGTCAAATAGTGACAGATTTGCAGCAGTGAGTTGGTGATTTAAACCGGGTTTAGAGTACAACTGAGAATTAATGGCTCCGTGTGTGCTGTGACTTAACTTTGCACAATGTCCAAACTAAAACCTGAGGAATGTTGGCGACGTGAAAGCAGCTTCTTACCTGCGATGATGGGGGCCAGGCGGAAGATATCTGAGAGACGGCTATTGACTGACTCATATGGAGAGTACTCCAGTAAATCATTACCTGCATGGGAGAGAAAAGAACTGTCATCAATATGAGCTTGACATTGTGTGTATGCAAACATGTGGTGTGCGAGGATGGTATCTGATACACTTGAACATTTTGTCAATTACACTATGAATCCCTGTGAATTGCTCATTGACCTACGTGGTTGTTTGGTAAATATGAGTATACTGTTGTGTCATTGGACAATAGTTCTCATGAAGTAGTTTGATCTTATGTTACAAGCACAATACGATATGAGATAATTGCTTACTGCAATCTGATTCATTCTGGGATTAGTCAGTGTTATCAATCAGCAACTATTCTAACTTGACCGAAATACACGTTTTTAAGCACTTTCTTTGAGTATAAGCCACTTCTACTCTACTACATTTATTTCAGAAACAAATGTGGTGCTTTTTTGCTTCACTGCCTTTATCTGACAATTTCTTTGCAGTTCAATATTTCACATATAAAGTGAACAGTATGGGAAAAATGCATTATTGAAGATTAGACCAAGCAGTTGTTTTATAGATCCACCTTTGCCAGATACAGCAGTGGTAATTACCCAATATAAGCCTAATGCTTTTTACATACAAACCGAAATGTTCTGATGTTATGACTGTACTTAATGGTCAAATCTAAAAGGAAGACTGCAATAATCTTAATACTTCTTCTAGCACTTATACATTAAAAGGTGTATCTTATGAATCAGTGCATACCCTGTAAACTTTGATAAATGCTCCAGAAGATCCGGAGGCAGTTCTTCTCCTTCTTCATGCCTCTTCTACACCTGCAGTTGTTCAGCGTGCTCTGCCTCATGGCTTCTATGGCGCTGCGGCACTCGCCCTGCGCCTCGGAACCTTGCACCGCGCTGAAGTTGCTCTCCCTGCCCGCCACACACTGCCTCATGGTCCGGTACCGGGTGCTGCAGCTGTACTCCTTCAGACACTGCTCGCTGGCCTTTACGCAGTCCAGGCGCACGGGCCGGGAGGACGAGCTGCCGTCACCCTTCAAGGTGAACCCGGAGTCTGGGAGCAGGAACAGATTTGTGATCCAGATGTGAACTCATTTCTTAATTTGTTTCTATACACCAAAAGGTAATCGATCAGTCAATTAGCAATATTTACAAGAGAGTGGTTGATAATTTTGTCAGATGCACAATGACACGCTTCCCTAATAATCAAAACATATCATACGTTTGGCCATTTGGCTAGAAGTGCCCTATTCCAACCACTGTCTGCTGCGTTTATTGTGTTAAACTTTAAAGGAACAGGTGCAGTTTTAAAATATATTATAGCCAATATAATCAACAGATGAAAGCGTAACTTACCCGGGAAGGACAAAATCATGACAAAAGTTATTAAAAACATTGCGCTTTTTGAAGTGGTTTTTAAAGAGGGGATTCAAATAAAAGTTGTCACACAGATCCGCTTTTCTTCGGGTTGTACATCATGTTAGTTAAGGTGATGATCCGTCCGCTAGATCCAACAGTGAGAGTCCAAACTCTCCACCCGAGTCCACCAGCTAAAACCACATCGTGCAAAACTGTCGGACTTTTGGACGATTGAAAAAAAACACGCGTGACACAGAGAGGCGCGCTGGTGGTGGACCATTTCCACTTCACTCCGCTCACATCAACTCCCACTCAGGCTGTCAGTGGGTTGGAGGAAAAAAACTTTACACCCGCGACCGAAAATATATCACAATGAAACTCTAAACCAACTTAATAAAGGAATGCATTCCACTTTAAGTGTCCATAACTGCCCTTATTGGACTGTGTTTAAACGATACATCCTCTAAAAGCTGGAGAAATCCATCCCGTTCCGCAGGTGCAAAGACAAAACAACCCCGTTTGATCCGGACTGTCCTCCGCTCTGATGACAGAGAAGTGAGAGGCTCGAGATGCAACGCGTGAGGGCGTGACGTCATGAGACTATGCGCACAATAACCTCAATAAACCCATTAACAGCCTCCATTTACATCAGCCTGCTAAAACACTCAAAACAAATTGATGGCCAGCAGCGACTATGTTACATATGTAGAACATTTCTGCTGGATCAAGTTAACTTATTAACTCTGTGGAAATTCAACATTTATAATAGCCCATTATGCATTTTATGTAACCTGCAGGCCAGCACAACATGAGAACCTAACCGATTTATGTAATATATTTCCTACTTGAACAGCTAAATTGCAGCCATTTTTAAGTGTTTCAGTATCTCACTGAAGGCACTCTTCAGCCAAGGTATTCCATATGTATAGATAGGCTGCAGCCCTTTGATTTAAGAGAGTGGGTCGCCTGCAATTGTGTTTTTTGTTGGAGGTTTAAACATTTCAAGGTATTCAATCTCCAAAATAGAAAGTGGTAAGTGGAATCTGGCTGAAAAAAAAAAATGACATTGCTTCTTTATCTAAAATTGCAGTTACCGTATAAATTGTAATATCTGTTGGCAGAACTTTTTCTATCAAAGTTTGTTTTTCTGCCCCGAGAAATTAGGGGGGTTTAGGGAAGGAGTGGAAAAACAAGACGTAGCACTGAATAATTCACTTGGTAAAGGATTTTGTGTATGAATGCTACCTTAAAATACTGTTTACACAATGTTCTGCTTTTATATGTTCTCATGCTAACAGAATGTTTTCCACTTAGGGACCAGTATGAAGAAAACAAATCAAACCGACTCAACAAGTTGGACAGAATGGATAGTGCCTTGCTTTAGGGTTACCCGTTAGTCATAGAAGTTGGTGACCATCCCTGAAAAAGTAAGACCACCCATGCTATTATCAAGAAATAACTAAAACATCAGCCTTGTTTCTCACTTCACATACATGCAATAAATGATAAAAATACAAGATGCTTCAGGATCGGTGTCCTACCTATTAGATATTTGTAAATACAACTTTATTGATGCTGTAATGCAATTATACCCAATTAACAGAACAAAGCCCCTTCTGTTCCAAACCACCTTTCATTTAGTAATTATCCTATATCCTCTTTGGTTTGCTTTCGGGCATCATACGCCCAGAGCAGCACAAGCATTATCATCCCCATGTTTGAAAACTAAATGGTGACGAGACAAGTTTAAGCAAACGACCAGTCAAAATCGAAGGATCCAACGTGTTTTTAAACGGAGCAGAAATAGAACTAGTCTCCCACTTCAAGTATCTTGGAGTCATACTGGACTCGAACTTGACTTTTAAGAAACATATATCCAATACTAAATTGAACTTGCAAAGTTTTAAACAGATTAGACCGTTCTTAACTGTCAATGCTGCAAAGTCAAACCTCCACTGTATGATTCTATCCCACATTGAATACTACTTTACAAACTGGTCGTTTGCTTTTGCCACAAACCTGAAACCGATAGAACAGCTGTACAAGAGTGCTATCCAGGTGTTTGAGAGAAAGCCTTATTCATACCACCACTGTACCATCCTTGAAAAACACAATTTCTTGAGCTTTGACAATTTCAAGTCTTTTAAAAGTATGTGCTTTATTTATAAATGTGTACATGGACTGCCCCCCCTCCCTTAGGGGAATTCATCCACACAGAAGAAAAATATTGGGGAAAAATAAAACATTTTTATTTTTAAGCTTTAAGTCAGGGTGCAAAACTAACTTTTTTATACACCAGCCAAAGTTGAATGTTCTTATTTTATTTAGATTATATATTTGTTTAGCAAGTGAGTGACTCAAATGCTCTACCCATTGGCAGTAATGGTGCAAAAATAAATGTTTGATTCAGGTTTAATATAAAACGTAAACCTCTAAAATTTTATATAAATAGCCTGTACAAATGAAAAGAGTCGAGCAAAGATTTCTCAAGCAAATTGAATCGATTGGAGCAGGACTGATTCATTAATTGTGAGTGCCCAGCAGTGGATTACATTAGTATCATAATAAAAACTAATTTGGGTAAATGTAATTCATGTCACACTTCCCATCCTAAGTAAAAGGAAGCCATTAAAGACATTGATTTGTCTATCTATTGTGCAGGCTAATACAAAGATGAGAACAGCTTCTGTAGACCTTATCACAGAAACATCCTTCAGCCTCATGCAGCGCCATTGGAGATTTTTCTCGGGCAATTTGTGTTCAGTTGTATTTTTAACCACGTGGCAATTCGTCCTCTCTAATGAAGTGTTTAGAGATTATTGTATGGGCTCTTGTAAATGCATTGTGCTATTTGACCGATACGTCAATATCTCTAGCCTGAGCTGAGCTGACCATTAAATATGTATTTGCTTGTTAAAAAGGAAATCTTTGTCCACATTTAAAACCTCAAATAATTTCGACTGACTTGACAAAGCAACAATACTTACATCATACAAATAATAGGCCAATATTATGTTAACTTGCATTATCACCACCTCTCAGTTAAGGATTATTTATGACCCTGTAGCTAAATAACCACACAATGATATAGTGTTATAGCTTTAGGATGTGATTGATTCAATCCCCAGTGGAGGTGAGGAAGCTATCCATGTTAAGTTTTCCAGTGACAGTAGCTAATGTTGTATTTCCTGCATATGATATGTCCTACTTAAACAAATTAAAAATCTATAGGGAGTCAGAAACAGGAAAAGGCTCGAGCTCCATTCATGCCAGGACCCTTTATTACCTTGCAAAAAGCTCTCGCCTCAGCATTATCCATCCCTAGCCCTTTATGGTGATCATTCATTTGATGTGTCCCCTAAGAACACTGAAACCTTCTCTGCACAGGAACGCTTGCATGATGAGATTTATAAGGGGCTAATCAATATTATTGTTCTGTGTATATCACCAGATCGACACTAACCAATTACCGGGTCCCTAGGCCAGCCCCTGCACCTTTTGACGGGATGCTATAACTCCATTCATGTTAAAAGGATTACATTGTCTTTAAAAGCCCAGTCAGTCATTTTGTTGTTCATACAAATTACGTTTATACTCCCTATGAAAAATTGAGTGTGACTTGATCCAAGTTATCTTTGCGTTTTTAATTGAAAATAGATAAGGGAATTGTATGATTTTGATTGACATTTAAGCATTTAACTTATCCTAGTATTGGAGCAGTGGGCAGATATTACAAATCAGTGTGGGGGTCTTACACCTTGCTTAAGGGCCCTCTCAAAGTACCAATGCAACCTACAGTGGGACTGGAACTGGCAACCTTCTGCTTCCCAAGCCGATTACAGACTGAACTGCCTACCCATATTTGATAAACTAGTTTGATTTATGATTTATTCAAACACTCCTACTCTCAGCCCCTGTCAGCTTGAAAGCTGTTAACTGCATGTTTTTAGACGCTTCCTCAAATCTAATCTCTGGTCAGGTTTATTTTACTTGCATTGGATTTCAATGGTGACTAGATTTTCCTGACATTGACACTTACAAACACATCAATAGAAACGTCTCCTGCAGCATAATCCCCTCCATCTGCATGCTCACCATGTTCCCAAACACCCACAGTTGTGCCAGAGTATGGCAGAATACACAAACTCACATCAATGCCAAAGATGTGAATGGCATGGATGTGCGTAAAGACCATGAAAACAGAAGAGTGGAAGAAGCCATGTTTTGCTCAGTGTGCTCCAAAGGCTTGTTATTCCGCCAGATCCCGAGAACACTGTGTTGGAAACACACTGAGCATATGGATGGGCAATATGTGTGTTTATACATTTTTACCAAAAGATGGCTAATCAGAAATGTGGTGAAAGAAATAGATTGACAATGCTACAATGTTACATTGCAAGTGTGTTTCCACCCTGTTTATAGAGTCAGGTCTTTGTGGGGACGTTGCATCCATACAGAGTGGGAACTTTGTATTCATTTGGATGTTTGTATTCACGGGGATTTTTTTATATTTCTCCTCCTGTTGTGAAACCTGGTTATCTAGAGTGTGTTTGGACCAGCATGACTTGAAGGTGACTACCATTGCTATTTCCTCAAAGAAGCAACATATAGATAGCACAGATTTTTGGAGGTGTGAGCGTCAAATAACATTTTTTTTTTTACTGCTGTTCATCTTTGCATAAAAGTCTGTCAATGTTGCAATCCTCATCTTGTTTTTAAGGCTGTAGTTGACCATGGAGGAAATACTTGAGGTTTGCATAGATTTGCCATATTACATAAAAGATAAAAATCATATTTAATGCTGTGTTATTGCCTGTAACTTCCAGCCATACCACCAATAGGATTGGTCTCTCTAACCAGGAATCTCCATCATTATAGCCTGTAGACCAGTGACCACCAACTGGCGGACCGCGGGCCACATCCGGCCCGCCAGACATTCTCATCCGGCCCGCACGACGGGGGTGACTGTGGCGTTGGCGGAGTGGTTACTGCGTTCGCCTCCCACCCATTTTTTTTTTTACAACGTCTCGTGAGTAAGATGCAGTACCGGAGTCCAACAGAGAGGCAGCAGCTGCGGGTCAGTAGACTGCGTACTGTAGACCAACCCCCTTTCAAATGGCATTCTCCCATGAAATCCAGCAGTTTAACTTTAAACTTCTCAGCTCGTGTCATTTGAAAAATGGTAGAAGCCTGAACTCGGTCCAAACGTTTTTAATATAAAATCAAATGTCTATATTCACAAATGTAAGGGTCTTTTAACTTGAAAATCAAAGCCTAGCTGTTGTTTTCTTTGGCCACTGTAACATATTTGTGTTTCTAAAAGTTTCCTCTTTCAATATGTATTTACAGTAAATGTTTTACTATATAAAGTTCTATTATAAGCATCCATGATCACATTGGAGCAATAGGAAAGATGGCAGAACTTGCAGGTGCTAAAGATATAAAGAGAGACGACAGTACCATCTAGTGGAAAACACAACTCTGTACCAGCCTTCCTGACCTGCTGAATCATGCTCTACTGTTATAACTTCTACAGTTTATATTCATATGGTTGATTTGTCAGACACACCCTCGGAGAAATTGAATCTTTCCTTTGTTTGGTTTTGGATTGTTATATATTTATGTCATGGCAGGCAGCCTTTAAATGGAGAATGGAAAGTTATGGGGTCGAGAAAATACATCTACTACATTTTGTGTGAGAAAACTGGCAAGAGACAAACAAACAACCGACCTAGCCTTGAAACAAACTTTTCTAACCCAAGTCAAATCAAATACTGAACCTCAAATGGATTTAATTTCTGCTATTTTTGACCCCTCAAATTGTATTTCAGCTGCTGTTTAGTGAACCCATACATAACCCTTCCCTCCTGTATTCCTGGGGATAAACATATGCATCTCTCTCTATGTTTCCCGTCTGTCTGTCTGTAGACACATTCTTCCCCACACAATACCTGAAAAACAATTGAGAATAGAAACTCCATATTTCCCCGTTTCCCTCCGACAACTGATGAGCTGATTAGATTTCGGGAGCACCTTGCTGCATTAATTTGCATATCAGAGATGCACATGAAAAAAGATCATTAAGCAGCTCAAATGCCTTGTGTTTAACTCCCAGCCTCCCTCAGGCAGGAACAAGGTCAGTCTGGTTGTGATTAGCATCGAGGAAAGGTTACTTTGATTTGGGTAAAGTAATTGGAACAACAGACTCGCAGTGAGGTGGAGTTTGGCAACGGAGAGCACATCTGTCTGGACTGAACAATAGGAGATGCGTGTCTTAGAGAAATGCCTTCCTTGTTTCCTCTGTGACCTAGAAAACATGATGTTTGTGCTACAGTGTTTCATGCTGTGCCGGTAATAGAGGATATAGAAGAGGTTGCACTTGTCTCACTTGAAGAGAGAATGTGACATCAATGATAGAATGTGAGAAAACACAGCAAGGGGAACTACCAGCTTGTAAAAGAAACTGGAGGATAATTACAGATTACATTACAAGTGATCTGTGCTTATTCAGAAGTTCGATCTCGACATACCTGTGTAAAGCATACTGTGAGGTAATGCACGTACATCTCCTCAGTTGCAGACATCCATTTTTGATGAGGTAGAATATAAACGGCCTAAAAGAGCCTCCACTTCCCCTGGCTACCTTCCTCTCTACCTGCACTCCTCCACTCTAAGTTACTTTCCGGTAGGAGAAGAGTGGCTTTTAAGGAACATGGCTATTTAAGGGCTTTGTTCATATCCAAAGGTGTTTCAAAAATCCAGATTTCAGGAAATCGAAAAATCAAGCTCTCTCTTATTTCTATTTATATAAGTGAATGTTAAAGTTAACTAGTGCCTGAAGTTATTATGTACCTTTCTGATTATTTTCTATGGTGTTTTTCTTGTACTGTATTAGATATGTCACTTGAATTACTGTTGGAGTCCGGGTAGGGTTAAGTTCTAACTAATTTGTTGACTTTATTCTTTAAAGATGTTGCTGATGGTAAAGGTGTGTGGTTGCTGATCACAATGCATCTGTTTGATAAAACATTTTTCACGAATAAATAAAAAACCTATCCCATAGGCCAATGTTTCAGGATAAATGTCATTTGATAGGCCTATTTTTTTGTTTTAAGCTGCCTACAAAGTCAGCAGTATTTAAGGCGAGCTTAGTTGTTTTGCGGTTTTCAACAGAAAGGCACTAAGAAAACACATAAAAGAACACAAAGGCAATATAAAAAGATTATTTTAAAGACACACATAAATACGATGTTTGAATGGAGACTAGATGAATTTAAATCAAAAACAAAAAGTAAGACAGTTGTAGCATTAAGAGATTGTCGCACCATGGAAAATTGAGTACATGCAAATTTGTTTTAGTTTTTTAGGCAGATGGCTTTTCTTTTAATACGAGAAGTGTTTCTGTATTGTGTATGATTTACTGCAAATTACCATATGTGACCAGTCAACATATGGGTGCACACACACGCCCAAAAGTGTGCACACAGCCAGCTGGCATTTAGGAAAGCGAACAGGCAAACATGATGAGTATATTGCTTTATGGCAAGGCCACGCTCATTTGGCAATTCCTCTTGTGTCAGCTGTTAGTAAAGTGCATTCTATCATTTATTGCTTTCATATGACGAAGAAACCGTTCCCACTGAGCACAGCAGGAATTTAATTGTGTAGATTTGGTTGTCATCTGCTGTTCATGTCAGAAACCAGCAGGGGGCAGTGTTGTTACACCACAAGGAGCAATGCAAATACATAAAGACTGCACAGCGTTTCATAACAGCACAATAGAGATTATATTTAAAATAGTGCTGAGTGTTGCACTGCCATTGTGTCATCGCTTCAAATGCTCTGGGAGAATTTAGCCATCATGCCACGATCTTGCAAGCTGCGCTTTCCCTCCCACAGTTACATTGAATATATTGACAGTGGAGGTGACAGAGCCGGTCATGTGGAACAGTGAAATCCTTCTTTTTTTCACCGTAAGCCCTTGCATTTATGGTTTTCTTTTAACTCTGCATATATGCACATAGACAGTGAGTGAGCCTAAGTCCCTGAGGAACACCATTACCATGTTTCCTGATCATGAAACATGGCTCTACTTGTCATAATGTTCATTTCCGATGCTCTAATATTGGAAGATGGCTACTGTGCTATATCAATACTGCTTCTGTTTAAACGCTCACATATCCTGCAGTTGAGTCTACACTGCCTGGCTTTGGACACAGGCCTCTTACATTTCCTTACCTCCCAGGTATCAGGCAGTGTCCTTCACTAGGCTTGAAGTTGAGACTAGGATATATATTTATGCTTGTTATAAACTCACCCCGTTTTTGTAGAGCAATTATAACCCGCTGCTAGCGGTTGCTCCCATTTGGGATGCTACCAAAGTGGTTATGTAAGACGTAATTTTTCTGGGGATTGCATACAATTTCACAGGGATAGTGCAATATTTAAAGAGCCGGATCACATCATTTTATTGTTAATATATCTGTGATGACGCTATATGGCTACAGATGGGGTACAGTAATTACATGTGAGAATACACAAATTGTCATCATAGGGATTGGATGAACACAAAGAGACAATGAGCTGTGCAGGTTTAAAAAAATTAAACATGCTGTCAGCTCTTTGTAAGATCTAGGCGACCAAGCTGACTCACTGCAGTAAATATGACATGATGTGACACAAAATATTTGATGAATTGTGTAACAGTTTAATTTTTGTAAATGAAAATTGATGATTGAATGATGATTTATGATTGAATGAATGATTTATGCTCATAAAGTAATTGCGCTTTTTGTGAAAATGGTAATAATAGTATAATAATGGAGTTGTACCCATTTCAAAATAAATTAACCCTTTTCATAAGTAAACAGCCATAGGACAACTTGACATTTTAAAAATGATCAAGGTCATCGTGATGCCCATACATTATTTGTCAAATTATTTGAAATATAATTTGAAATAGAAATACAGTAATTCCCCACTGCCAAGAATCTCTTCATGTTATGGACGCACTTCTGCCTAATGTACCTTTTGTGATGAATGATGATTTCAATCTTAATGCGCTTTCCAGCACACATATTAACCATATAATGTGATTAAAATTCATTTAAAGTTTTGATCTTGCAACATATTTTGTTAGGCAGCTAGAATATTGTTCTTGGCTTTCACTGTTTTCCTTTGCTGTAAGTTTGTCCTCCGTATCCTCGCTTGGTATTCCCTCCCACACTTCCAATTATCCTTGACGTGATAACACACTATAATGTGACACACAAGGGCAAATGGCGACTCTGTCTAGTAACACATCTCCCCCTCTGCATACTGGGGAAGAAAGTGTCTGAAAAGTAAAACTGCTTATTCATTAACCAACAGATCTCACAATATATTTGCATCACTGTTATTTATTTCTAAAAAAAAACTCTCTTCTGAAATACCATTCATTAGGCATTTTGCAAAATGGCAGAAAACTACTTCTTATGCAGTTCAGATGCAAATCACTGACTATTTAATGTCATTCAAAGGCAGAAAATGAAGTGAACCAATCCACCTGCATACAAACTAGAACACCCACACACTGTTGCAGTAGTGGGCTTCATGAAAGTCACTTAGCGACCAAGGCTACTGTCATGGATGTGTTACTTAAACACTCATGACATTCCAATATGACAATAGAAACACACACTGGAGATTGAAATTAAATATTATATTGTTGTACACCAGTATTAAAGAAAGCATACTTGTGTTAGTCAAGAGTATATCTTTGTGAAGACTGAGAGGATATTACAGGTTTTACTCTCTCCTTCATACAAAGTAAACATACGACAAATGATTACATGTCATCCTTTTAATACTCCTCGAATAAACCACACTGATAGCATAAAGACTCAAGGTCATGCTACAAGTTATCCTCTACGAAATGAATAAATCAACAATAAGGCTAACAATGATTGATCATAAACTAATCAACTACTAATCAAATCATCATTAAGGCTTCTTCTACCAACAACCATTTCTAACATACAGTTATACAACCAAAATAATATTGGCAAAAGAGTGCACGCAACCTTTATAATGAAACTAATGTATAAACAACATCACAACAAGAAGGCCACTTAATGCACAAATGACGACATCCATTGCAATAGTGTAGTTAAAAAGTGGAGCTACCAGTCACCAAATTACTCAAAGCATGGTAGAGACTGCTTTGAATGCTTTCTTAGACACCCCTCTGATCAACGCTGATTGCTTTAAGCTCTGTCCACAAATGAACAAACACATTGATTTACCTGCTAGACCTAAAATTGGCTTTGCCTCCCACTTCATCCACCAAACGCCTCAGCCTGCTGATCGCTACAGCTTTACTGTACCTATGCTGGCTCTTAAAAGTCTCATTAGGGATGCATCAATTTATCGGCCCAACGTCAGTATTGGCAGATATTTGCCTTGTTGACTGCCACGTCGGCAAATAATAATAATAAACGTTCTTGATTATAGTGGCCGCATTTCTGACGGACTGTGTATAATCTGGCATATCCAGCTGCAAGTTTGGAGAAATCCATGACATGCAACTTGTACATGTTTCTTTAAAGGTCACCTAGTATGCAACATTCACTTCTCCATGTCTTTCCTACATAAACAAGTGTGCCCTCTGTGTAAAGAGATTCTGAACGTTTCAGGTAAAAAGATATGCTCACTTTATGTCCTGATCCGTTTATATATAAAAACCTGTCTGAAAATTAGCTGATCAGATTTTGGCTACTTTATGATGTCATAACGTTTTTTTGGCTTGTGTAACCATTAGCCAATCACCAACCAAGGTAACACCCC
>NW_011344301.1:185498-188916 GCF_000735185.1 Notothenia coriiceps
CCTTATCACCTGAATCTCCTCCTAGAGCACCATTGAGTTCTTTTTAACCAAATATCTCTCAGAAGGGCGTGGGGAGGGGCTCCTTATTTTCATCTAAAGTAACAGACAGAGAATCAGCACTTTGGAAACAGGGCTGAAACAGAGGGGTTTATGGGATGCTGCAATGCATGATCTGTTTGGTATTTCGAGCCAGACATGTTTGTATATAACTGAGACTGTGGTAACCACCCATGTGTGGTGTGTTGTGTGCTGTGACTCAGCAGGCACCTTCACTTTCCATTAGATATCTTCATGCATCTGATATTTCAAGCCCACATGCATACACTACAGGGGGGGAGCACTTTCAGCTACAAGTCTGCATTGTTGGAAGTTACATGTTAGTTTACATGTTTTTTTTAAGAAATGGGAGCCCGGAAGCGCTTATACTACAAACCAAACTATTCATCTTTCATTCATCATCAGGTTGAAGCGAGGACACTAATTAGCTGCTTCTTATCTGCACCATTAGAACGATTAACAACCAAAAACTGTTCCATATAGTCTTACAAACGTGTCCAAGATCAGACTGAGAAATTCCAAATTGGAATTTTCTGACAAGCAGGGAAACAAGCTATTCGACGAGTAACACAAAAGTTTATGTATCACCACCAAAAACTCCTTCGGCCAAATTAGGTATAGAGAAAATGAATCAGACTTCCCACAACTCATTTTTTTTAGAAATTATCAGCCCATCCACACAAACAGGAATTACGTTTCCTTTGAACGGGGATGCTTCCTTTTTCTGATTTCCTCCTCTGTTGGTTGGGGTGGAAGAAGGAATTTCAAAGTCCAAGAGAAGCTCCAATTCCTGTTGTGTGATTGCTGACTATTTTAAATGAGTTGTGGGAAGGTTCTCGGATCTCATGTTCTATACCTTAATTGCGAGGATGTATTTGGTTGTTGAACTTGGTGGCGTTACATCAAGATTTTTGCTGTTACTCGTGAAGTCACTTTTGTTTTTCCCTTTTTTATGCGGCTTTTTTCAAGATTTCCAATTGGATTCTCTCTCAATCTTGATGCTGCAAACACGTGGGCTTAAGACGTATGATGGACGTTTGGGTTGTTAATTCTTCCTTTTGGATGTGGGCAGAGTAAGCAACGCTAATAGTGTCCTCCTTCAACCTGATGATATGAAAGATGAATGTTTTGGTTGTTAGTATCACCCTCTCGCTGCGGATTCTCTAATGTACCTAAATGTACTGTCCCACATGACCAGCTGCTTAGTGAAAGTGCCTTCCCCCCCCCTTTAGGTGTCATGCATGGTGGCTGAGAATTATAATGCCAATGGAGACTAGTGCTAAAATGGAAAGGTGAAAAAGGATTGGCTGCTGAGTCGACACACACCAACACACACTCGCACACATGGTGTATACACACTCTGCATACGCTTTCTTAAAATACCAAAACAATCATTGCAGCATCCCCATAATCCTCTCTTGTTTCAGCCCTGTTTTCGAAGTGCTGATTCTTCTGGTCTGTTTACCTGCTTAGATGGAAATAAGGAGCCCACTCCCCACGCCCGCTCTGAGAGAGATTTGGGTTTTACAAAAGAACTCAATGGTGCTCTAGGAGGAGAATTCAGCGTGATAAGGTCGGCGGGGTTTACCTTGGTTGCTGATTGGCTAATGTTACACAAACCAAAAAATTCTTATGACGATCATTAAGGCAACATCTGATCAGCCTCATTTTCAGACAGTTTTATAAAATGATCGAGCTAAAAAAGAGAATATTTTTCCTGAAACTTTTCAGATTTGTTCTCTTTACAACAAGAAGGGAACACGTGCTTGGATGCTATAAGCAGACATGAAAAAGCTGATTTCTCATCATAATAAGGTGACCTTTGAAGCCTTAGAGGAAAACAAGGCAGGGGGCAGCAGCCGTAAATCACAGCAAGGTCATTGTGTAACCAGTCATTCAAGTAACCAACATGAATGAGGAGCGACATGCATTTTGTATCTTGCGTCAGCATCAGCGCAGGGCGTGTTTAACTGATTGTGTCACACGTTTGTTTTGCAGTAATTAACATGAGAGCAAGCAGGCTGAAGAAGCGAAAGTTGAGAAAATCTGTCATAATCCAGAAGGAAAAATACACTTTCTGCTGCACTGCAGTCCAGATGGCTGAAGGCTGACGCTTTTTCTATTTGTATATACGTATAGATAGCTATACGTTATAGTCATATTGTAGCATAGTTGGCGATTTCAGTTTGTCAGTTTTTTGTTTTTGAAGCGTTATGACATTACCACATAGCGCTCGTCCAAATATCCTTGCTGTGTGTGTGTGTTGGTGGTGTGTGTGGTGTGTGTGTGCTCGTGTGTGGTTGTGTGTGTGTGTGTGCTGTGTGGTGTGTGTCGCGTGTGCTGTGTGTGTGTGTTTGTGTGTGTGTGCTGGCTGTGTGTGTGTGTGTGGTGCGCGCGCTGTGCATGCAACAGAGCGTCCAGCTGTTGCTCAAGGAAGGTTGCCTCTTTTTTATATTTGTAATCCGCTTTATCCCATCTCTAATGTCTTGTGTAATATAAGTAGTCTGTGTCTCTCTCCTTATTATAATATACAAGACATCTCTTCCAGTCTGTATATGTAGTATGCCCCTCCATCCCCCTCCCTCTGCTCTTTGGTACTTCAGCTTTGGCTGTATGAAGCAAGAGAACATTGCCAGGCTCCCATAAGAGCGGATTTTCTCTACACTGCCCTAGTTGCCCTAAAAACTCAGCATGCCTGAACTCTTGGTATCTACCACCTTTCAGTTTTCTGCAGCGGGAAACACACATTACTTTCTTTTTAAGCACGGCTCATTACTGAGTCGTAACATCTCTGCCTCTTCCCCTACTTGTTCTCCTTGTTCCCTTCTCTTCCAGCATTGTATTAAAGCGAGATGGCTGTCAGGCCTGACTTAAGCGCACCGATAACACCTCGCCTTTACTGCGAGCATGTCTTCTGCTCTTTGAAGTTCTTCTTGCTCGAAGCAGATTGATGAAATCGATAAAATAAGATCTCGCCCCCCTGTGTTGACTTTACGCCCCTGCCCAGTGAAACACAAGAATAAGAAAAAAGCAAAAAGTTCAATGCCTGGGATCTCTCCACTACCACAAGAGCAAACAACATGCCCCAAGATGGAATGTAGCTTACTTATTACTATATTCTATTGATAATAGATGACTTCTCCTCTTTTTCATGTATGTAATGGGTTTGCTGGCTAGTAGGAGAGCATCCCAGCATTGACTTTTGGCCTTCTATTCTTCTGTGCTTTCACTGGCAGGCCCGTAAAAGTCACACAGGGGGCGAGGATCTTATTTAGTATTTCATCAAAATCTGCCTTTCAAGCTAAGAAGTAACTTCAAAGACAGGAGACCATGGCTCGCCCACGTAAAGCAGTGCTATGGT
>NW_011344301.1:188961-201853 GCF_000735185.1 Notothenia coriiceps
GCCTGAATCTCCCCCTAGAGCCCCATAGTGTTCTTTTTAAACCAAATATCTCGCAGAGGGGCGTGGGGAGTGGCTCCTTATTTCCATCTAAAGTAACAGACAGAGAATCAGCACTTTGGAAACAGGGCTGAAACAGAGGGGATTATGGGATGCTACAATGCATGATCTTTTTGTTATTCCGAGCCAAACACTCCAGAGACATGTTTTGTATATATCTGAGACCTATAATATATTGATGAAAAACTGTATAATATAGGGGACCTTTAAATTGCACCTGTTTGATTGAGAAAAAAAAATCACCTTTGTTCTCAAACACTTTGAGCTCTATGCATACATGAAAAGAGAAATAATAATTTAGCTTCAACAAGGCTATTGGGCTAGTATAGCAGGCTATAAATGTTTTGAAGAAAGAGTCTTTAAAAAAAAATAGTAATAATAATTTAATGTTAAAGATTACAAAGATGAAATGAAGGGAAAAGCTGAATGGCTTCATAACAATTCATTTTTTATAGTGAAAATGTCTTTGTTCCCCTCTTACGGAAAGAAATAAACAACAAGAAAAACTGGTATCTGCAGTCAGCCAAATCACTATTCTAAACATCCTATTGGTCAAGAGTTCCATAAAGGGTAAATCCTTAAATCTTATGAAACCACTAACCGGTAAAGTTAAGTTAAAAATGCAATTCATTAAATCCTTCCATTCCAAACAGTCCAGTTACCAAACTGAACCTTGATTAGAAAGCAGCTTCTCTCATTTAAATTAGGTTAATGTGCCCAGACAAGGCTTTCCAGTGGGAAAGCTTCATTCCTGCAAAAATGACCTTTCCCAAAACTTACTGCAGGCGTATTGATTAGGTTTAACCTTTCTAAATGGAATCAAATGAAATGTCTTCATTAAATGTTTTTACTATCTTAATTTGAAGCAATAGAAGGTAAAGATGAAATAAGTCAAAACCTTTAACTTTTGCATATGTGGACAGAGAGGGTTGAAATCAAACATTTTAAAGCCTTCAAAGCACTATTTTGGACAAAATGTACAGACAAGCACAGTGACATGTTATATCTCTCCACCTACGCCTCACTAGATGCTTCGTAATCTTTGTTGTCATTTCAGAAAGCATTGAGATTTGGATTTGAGGGGTGCTGATGGTGTTTACACAAGCCACAGTTCACTAACCTTAGAACAATGAACATTAGCGAGTGACAATGGTATACTGAAACCTGTTTTTCACAAGTGAATGGTCTTTAATGGGGTATTTAAGTTACTAACACGATGTATGCAGTGAATTCTGAACCCAGTGCTGTTCTCTTGCCCGTTCAGCTGAACAGACTCTTCACTATATGCTTATGTCGTGTTTTCAGGCGTGCAGCTTCAGCAAGTATAAAGAGCAGCACATCCTTTAGTAGGCCATAGGATATATTCCTTAAACAGGATCCTTACACTTTAATGGTTTTATATATTAGATGTGTTCAATCCATTGAAAGGAGGACCAGTTTTGGCACTGATAATGGTTTTAGACTGCAGCATATAAGTACAATGTGATGTAAAGCAGGGCTACACGAGTTGTCAAATATAACTATTTGCAATATAATGCAACTCATATTAGAATATGATTTCCGATATTAGTGGGATTGATCATTTTTGCATTAATATTCTCGATATCATTGAAAAATAAAGATTAGCTATTATGCAAAAATCCATTTGTTCATGTCTTTTACACATACAGTACATACGTGTCCCCTCTGTTCTCTTTTATGGAAAGTTTCAGGTAAAAAGATTCTCTCTCTTTTTGTCCATCGATATAAATATCTGTCTGAAAATGAGCTGATCAGATTTTGGCCACTTGAGTTGGTTTGTGTTACCAACCATTAACCAATCACAAACCAAGGTAAACCGTATCCCCTGAATCTCTCTCTTTTTACCAATGATCTCGCAGAGTGGGCGTGGCCAGCAGCTGCTCATTTGCATTTAAAGCTACAGACACATAATCGGCACTTGTGGAATAGAGCTGAAACAGAGAGGTTTATGGGATGCTACAATGAACAATCTGTTTGGTATTTTGAGATTTTAAAAAATATATATATCTGAGACCGATAACATATCGTTGAAAAAGAGTATAATAGGTGACCTTTAAAGGATTTCTACCAAACGATTGTGTTTTTCCAAGTACCTAGAATACGATTTGATTACTGCAGCTTAACAAAACTATTTAGAAAATAGTGTTTTAATACAAATTTAGTTTTCACCAAATATTGTGCTTACTGCAATTTAAATGTTCCACTTCTCCATAATGTAATTAACGACATTTATTAAGGAATTGTGCAGACCTTATAATGAAGTTTGAAAGGTGTATTGCACATTAAACACTTTACAACTTTAATTTAATAATTGTACCACCTGCCTACAAGATGAATGTAGGCAGCGTGTTGAATGCAGAATTTGTATCATTACATCACTTTAACCACCAAATAAAATGTCATCACGTCCATCAGGAAATGTCACCAGCAATGGGAAACAAATTTTGATCGGCACCATACTGCAGACTGAAGCTTGTCTTATCCATTGTTTGAGTGCAGCACAAGCAGAGTTGGTGTGAGGACAGGAGTGTTGAATCTGTACAAGCGCACACCTTGCAGAATAATGTGCACATCCTGTTATAACTCAAAGTGTAAGGCCTTTTATGTGGGGTATTAAAAGGAACATTCTAGTGTGATTGGAGTTTCTTCTTATTTCCTGCCTCCCTGTACAGCATTCATCACTTTGAGAGGTGAAATATTTGTTGTTTTGTATACACAAGGACATCAAATCCAGCTTTCTTTCATGTTTGCCAGACTGGGTTGTGATAGACACAGGGAGAATTTGAGCATAACCACATTTTGTAGGGGGACATTATGACTTTATAAAGCAACGATTAATAATAATAAGAGGAAACCACAGAAGCAACACAAATCGAACTAAGGGCCATTTATAGCGGCGTTAATATGAAACTCTGAGTGGAGCCAAAGCCTTATTACCGCTCTGATGCAACGTCCAAAAAATGTGTTTTGTGGCCTTCGGTTCACTTTGATGGATTGCTTTTGACCAACTGAATTAGATGTCTCCGGAGTTTTTTATACAGCTTCAGAAATTGACTGAGCAAAAGAGCTTTGGCATAACAGATCTTACAAAACTCTCGTCATGGTGGCTGCATGTTAATATGACTCTTTTGACTTTACAACAGCAAAAAGAGAAAAATCAGCAAAAACTCATTTTACAATGGGACCGACCCTATAATGTAGACCTGACTATGGGCTGGTCTGCCATGCACACTCATGATCTGTCCTTCTTTTCTATGAACAGTGTATCTTGCTGAATGTGTCTGGACTTTTATTGTTCTGCCTGTTTTGCTGCTTCAGCTTTTCTGCTTGTTATTCATGAGTTACAACTTTAAAAAAAAGCCGCTTTCATCTGCCTTTCTGAGTCCTCAGGGTCTCTCCAGCTTCTTTACCACTGCTCTCTGTTCATAAACAACAGAATAACAGTATTTATTATTTCTACAGACGCGTTGTTAAAACGAAATCACCAAACCCAACCAAGTGCCCTGTTGACTGCCATATGCAGTCCTTTTTAAAACTACTTCTCTGTAGCTCTACAGAAAGGTACTAATGTGTGGTCCTCTCACACAATCTCACATTTGCACACAGAACAGCTTGTATTATAGGGTAGATATATTCAGCCTGTGTCTCAATGCTCTACTGGATGTCATTTTTTCCAGTAAGTTGTAATCCTTTTAATGCCAGTTTGCATAAAAGACATAAATGTACTGTTCCCCCAACCTTCGCTCCACTTTTCTTCATTGCGTTTGAATTTTCTCTAGCTTTTAGTAGCTCTTCCACTCTACATATTGTACTGCTTTGACAGAGTTCATCAAATGTATTTGTAATGTATGTCGAAATTCCACCCAATTATCTATAAACACTGACATGTTTTTATTCTACCAGTTTGTCGCCACTTTTCTTTCATGTGACCCACCCAGTTAGAATTTGCATATAGTATGAAATTGGGACACCGCTTGTGTGCCACAATCTCTCCCACACATAGACATACTTAAATAGAATAAATTCAGCACTCTGAACCTTTTCCCAGGACTTTACCATATTGTTATGCAGTGGATAGCTCCTTATATCAAACGCTGAATTAATCGAGGCAACAGAGCAAATCACAGGTGCCTCAATACTGACTTGCCTAGAAGGCCTAACCTCTCTGTCTTCAGAGCCTTAAACCAGGGACAAGCAGAGCCCTGCCCCTTTGCTTTGTACTGTGAAGTGCCCTTCTGGACCTATTTAAGAAATAATAATGGCCGTAATTATAAGGAAGTTGTTATGGCTGCAGTTATTAATATAATTATATACAATTATTTATGTACATTTGATTCGAAAAACTCTATCAATTGACTGATACTGTATATATAACAATAATATATAGTATTAATGCTTTTTAATGACAACGTTAAGAAAGAACCTCATTCTTTGTGTGTATTTATAGTTAGTTTGCTTAAAGAGGGTTATATGTCTCATTTTGATAAGTTGAGTAGCGTAGAGGGTGACACATAGCAGCTTTATTAGGCTTTGATTTTGTGGTTGTTTTGTTGCTGTTATTCTCACACATTTAAGGCCTGTTAGGATTAGTTTTGTGTTTTTAAGGGAGCATTCCTTTATGCTTTCAATTACTGATTTAATCAGATTTTATTATAATATATAATATAAATCTTGGGGTTGAGTTTTCTGAACATTGTATTTTAAAACATATATTTAGGTCTTTATTTGGTTTGTCCGGTAACCGTATTGCACTTGATACTGCACAAATCATTTATGGTGTCCACAAATGACACTGTTTGGGGTGAAGCACACCCCGCTGTTAAGCCTCTTCTCAACCTATCAAGACACTTTGTTGTTTTATGATAAGCTCCATTGCCATAGTGATGGCTAAAGGGGAAATTGTGCTCCCTACCATGATTGTTATTTGCATTATATTCTGTAGCGCAGCTGCAAAGCACACCTCAGTATCTTTAGATTTTCATGTCTTATCACACTTGGTCCACATGGTCTATTTTCATGCTTGGTGTACATTATACATTTTAGATGGCTTATATACCCTGTGAGCTGTCATAAGTGTACAAAACAATATCTTTCAAACAGTTGTGCACTTGTATGTGATGGATGAGGGGTACAGGCGTGTGCATAATCTAAGAGAACTCTATTGCAGGACATGTATCAAAAAAAAGTAGGAACTATTTTTCCATATTTTGTTCTCACTGTGTACCCGATTTAAACTCCATTTGTTTTGTAAAATTATGATTTTTTTTATAACATACACTGCTTTACAAAGGCGAATAAACTTTTTTTTAGAAACTTGTTCTACCTCTTTCGTCTATTTGAACTAATGAGCCAGCTTCATTAAAATAATTTTGCAATAATTACATTTAAATATAGGATTTAATGGTAGCTTAAGCACATCACATAATGGGAATTAGTGAGGCTGTAAAGCTTGCAGTTACTGCTACTCATGTAAAGCTAGAGTAGTTCACTTTTAGCCGGATGTGCCTTTGTGGTTTAACTTAATTTTTTTCCATTATCCTTAGATTTAGCTACTGCCTTATTCATTACTCAAGATGTTGGATTTTTAAAATATAAGTTTTAATCATAGCTAAAGTGTTTAATCTATCTTAAACTGACCTAGATTAGTTTCTTATGCTTTTGGTCTTTACCTTTTTTGCACATTTTCCCCTTTTTTGTTTTACCCATAAAATGTAAAAACATTATAGAATAATGTTATAACGGATGTCAAAAAGTCCACTCAGTTTCGACTTACTACGTAGTTAGTGTGTATTGGACACTGTGGGAAGTGTACAATCTGTAAATTCAACAAGACTGAAGGGATGATCGACTGATTTCTTTGAGGCATGATGATTTAATTTGGGATATCCAAACTGTGACAAGGTGTCAGTCACAAACAACATCAACACAGACATGAGAAATTTTTTTCACAATATAGCAATACTCATCAGTCAAGCTACTACAGTACAATAGCTTAGCTCCCTTTCAGTTGAAGTGATATCGTGCATATTGTGATCCCTCATTACTCTGGGACAATGCTCAGGGCGACTTTACAGATTCCTCATTCAACATTCAACACCATCCCTCCCACTATAATCTGTTAAAAGCTCCTCTCTGCATGAAGCCTCAGTCTCTAAGAAAACCCCCAACGTGCCCCTATATAGAGATAATATGATAATATTCAACAATTAATATGTTACTGTTTTAATCTATGTTTCTGTGTATGTAAACGGATTCATGTTTTACAAATTGGATACCGTTTATCTTGTGTGCAAACATAAGGGGCCTGCAATGCCTCTGTAATTAGAATTCAGCAAAAGCATCTCCAGTAATATGTTGTATAAATATCGTCATTCCATCACTTTAATCTATAGTTGGTTCAAGGGATTACAAAACTGCAGAGGTCTTATTCTTATTTAGATTCAATCGTTCATATTAGATGCATTGAGGTTTTTTCTTTATATTTTGGATAGGGCGGCACAATTAGCAAAAAACAAGTAACGGCTATTATTTTGACTGATTTTGCAATTGTGATATTCTTCATTATATTGGGGGATTGCTCATTTTGGAGTCACATTTTTCATTATCATTGAACAATATATTAAAATGATTATGCTCGTGATTTTAGTTATTTTAAAGACGATCTGTACCAAACCTGTTAAGTCTGAAGAAAACAATTTGGAGGCCAGGATATATCTGCAGCTCCATAATTCTTCAGTCAAAATGGTATGTCTATACATATTTAGACTTGAACAATTATGATGCTTGTTCCAATTTGAATATTGGTCTTCTCCATATTTCAATTTTGATTCATTGTGCATGCCGAGTTTTGGGGTGTTTTTCATTTTGCAGCGGGTTAGCATAAGGGATATTTTAGCCATTTAACAGTGGTAAGAAGAAATAAACAAGCAGTTCAGCTCAACCTACTTTCAGCTTGTCTTGTTTAATGCCTATAGATTCAGTATTGGCTTAACAGCTGGCAGTAAGCCCAGTCTCAGGCAACACACCAGCTCACGGTAGATGGCTCTTCATCATGATTGACAAGGTTTTTAAAGAAGTTCACCTGCTGAGGAGGATGAGGCTGAGACCAGACAGGTGTAACAACAGCAGCAGCTTCACGACTACAGAGATACCACAGAGTAGATTAGAGTGCTCCGGTTTGGGCTGAGAGTCACTGACAGTGTGTCATGCTGTTGTTTGCAGCAACAGACAGTTGTTGAATCTACAATGTTGCAAGAAGGATTTCCTGCCTCTTCATATTTCCTCTTTTTTCAGACGTCAATTCCTACAGGGTCGCATGTGAAGCACTTTCCCTTGTTCTTCATCAAATTATTATCCGCAGGAATTAATAATGGCAGGGCAGGCTTTTTATGGGGGCATATTGTGTGTTTCTTCAAAGGAAAGCTGTTCAAATATTAGTAGGAAAGTTAATCCCCACATGTCAGTATTTAATTTAAAGTCATGTTGATTAAAATACAATCTAAAAGCTATTTTTCATAGTGACATTTTATGACATATAATCATAATAATAACTATATTCTTTGCTGTACTTCCAATTAAAAACGTATCTTATCTTTCAATTTCTCTCAGCAGGAATTTTAAATGAACGTGTCTTGCAGCTCAAATGTCAAACCCTACATTTTCCCTGTGGGATTTACAACCACTGATTAATACTAGGAACAATCTCCTTTGTTTTGCCACCAGGGAAAACAACAGGGGAAGCACTTCAACACTTCCAGACTCCTTGACTAATGGAACAAAGCTAAGTGACATTTTGGGAGGGAAGGTCGGGTGAGGCATTGTGTAAAACGTACAATCAAGCAGCTATATACAGAACATATTCTCAGTAAATGTAGTTGAGAACTGTAGCTTGTGCTGGTTTGAACTGCGGCAGATGTTCAGCCTGTGGGAGGTCTGTGATGTGCATTTGATAACGACAGTACAGCAGTGTAGTGGGTACATAAATCAAAAGATAGATATGAGAGGGTGCCAGTTCAGCAGATGACACTTGTTTAGACTGCACTACACCAGATACAATATTATCAAAAGGAGGCATGTGGACTATTTGCATACACTCTTTTAATTGTAAAAATTGGTATCTGACCAAAAATATGGGACCATCAATTTGGCACTCATACAGAATGTTAAGCTGCTTGAAAGCACTTGTATTATATTTATATTATGCTCATTAAATTTAAGGACGATCATTGCCAAGGCAAACTCACTGGTTCCCACACCTGTTCAGTTTGGATGAAAATGGATTTGGTTAAATCTGAAGAGATTTGGCTTCACAGGCATGTCTGTCAATGGCATTATGTTCTGTATTCATAAGCATACACAAACATTTTAATAACAAAACCCCAGCAGACTCTTTTTAGAATAATAACTTGAGTCACTGCACATTTTATTTGTTCCTCATTTGGAACATGCATCATTAAAGCATTGCAGATGAATCCCCCGCCCCCCCCCTCCAAAAAATCCCGGTATAACTGTAATGCTTTTATATTTCATCATACCCCTTTGGACACATCCCAAATTGAACTTGTTCTCGGTGAAAGAAGATGACATGAAGACAGCTAACAGGCTTGCACTCATGATTTCCTGGATTTGTGACAGTGTTTCTTGGAAAAACGGGGAGAAACCAGCTGGGAAAACATGAGATATTCTGTTTTCTCTGCGCACGGAACATGACACGATCAAAGTCATGGTGGAGTATTGCTCCGGGTTAAATCAGACAGCCGGGGTGAGAGCCCTATTCATTTCGCCTATAGACAATGTTGGGCTGGCCTGTTGATCATGTCCTCAACATCAGCCTCATATTCAAGCAAGTGTAGACTGATTTGCTGCAGCATATACCATCATTTCAATCTTTTGCAAGCCTGGCTGTGCAGTATCTATCTACACATGCTTCACCAATCATTGTCTCTCCATCCGTCCCGGCAATATCTCTCCCCGGGGACTCCTTCTTGCCTTCTTTGCAGAATCCCCTCAGCAGCATATTCATACAGGGGACGCCTTAAGTGAAGGCGCAGATAAAATGTGGTTAAATATGTCATCCTCCGTCATATATTTACCAGGTTTCTTTCTGCAGACGTAGTTACAGAAGCTTCATGAAAATTAGTCAAAGCTAAGTAAGTTTTATTTAAGATTTCAGGCAATACTTCTTTCTGCACACTCCCATTCAGGGTTTTAGTGGAGTGGAGTGTATCCAGTGTTTACTGCGTGGAAGGCAGGGAACACAAAGCCAAACATCAAAGCGCCGACACAGAAAGGCAGTTTAGAGTCTCTATAGTGTTTTGCTTGTCAGAATGTAGAAAGAAACCCTTCCAGACTTGCCGGCCTATCACACGGCCCCTTCAAGTTTGATTTGTGTTGTAATTATGGTGTTGCAAAGACTGAAACACAGAGACTAAAGGACAATGGCAAATATTTAAAAAATGTAGTTATATAGTATAATGCCTTTTATAAGCTGTATGGAATACAATGTTGTGATTACCTTTTTGGTTTGACTTATTTTGATGTTTTTTTTCATAACATTCCCTCAAAGTGAACCATCATTCGCTTAAACCATCATTTCCAGTCTGTTATATCATGTTTTATTCAGACATGTCATTACTGAAGCCTGAATATTAATTCATCAAGTGCCATGCTTTCCATAGTTTATAATAGGTACAGTATAGTCTAGAGAATTACTTTCTCTGAAGCAATTTTTCCAAGACCTAATGAATGTATTTATGATTCTCTTTACTGTGTAGACGATAGCCTTTTATTATATTATTAAACAGCTACTTGTGTTCCTTGGGGTTTTAGTTGGTGTAGAAGAGGCACATGCATGCAGATTATATCACTTGCTTTATATCTTTGCAAGGAAACTGTCATTTTTGTATCACTTTAATTGTAAGCACAACATTGCTTACATTTTTGTGACCTCATTATTATATTTGAAGATCTCTGACATGGGGCAGAAACTTGCAGTGCATGACATGAGAACTCTTAACACTAAAAAGAAAATTGAAAAGAAAAACGGTGCATTTTAAGTTAAAAGATTGTGTTTTCTAGAGCTGAAAGATGAGACATTCCAATTATCTTCACTCTCTTCAACTAAGGCCTGTTTTCCAAGATGTTAAGAGTTTTTGACAACAGCTACAATCCTGCAGATGTGCCTGCTGCACATCAAACAATATTCACAACAATGAGCAGACTGCTTAAGATTCAACTAATGTTTATCCAGGGATCAGAAACATGCATTCTAATCATATCTCGTTAGAAGAGATGAGCCCTTTGAACGTTCAGAAGTTAGAGGCTTGAACTGCAGTCATTTTATTTAAAGCAATGTGAAGCACTCTTTCAATGAATGTGACATAGCAGAGGAGAAATAAACAACATTTTATTAGCTCATTACTTAATATGACCAGCGTGTATCATTCCTAGTTTGTAAATCTATTCTAATGAGTCATGGGATATGTATTGATAATGACAGTGTTATATCAAAAAGAGACGTTCATAGCACTTTTTGAAGAATGGTTTGAAATGTATTTTCTTGCGAATTTCCACAACAAGCCTTTGTCCTTTTGTCCTTAACAAGCTGTGTGTTGCTTTGATTTTTTGAAAAAAACCACCCCCAGAAGATTTGATACTGACACACAGACGAATACTAATAATGAACAGAGACAGAAACGAGTGCAGAAAGAGGCTCACAGCAAGAGACGAAGTGAGGCCGACCTGTGCAGACGAACAGACTGAGAACGACCCACACATACTGCAAGACAGCCAGTGGAGACAAAGCGAGGACGATCTGTCAAGCAGCAGCTGAAATAAATCTTAGAAAGGTGGTCGTGTTGCCAGTAAGTGCATTAGAGGTTCCCCTGTGCCTTCTCAAAACTATGGTATACTGCAGAAACATCTTCTGAAGGACTATTAAAAACTTGAAGGTTTATACTTGCTGCTACACCGCTCGCCTGAAAGTGTTGCTGACAGTGGCCAAAAATACTATTTCCCATTGAGTTAGATTAGGGAAGAGACGTATGTTAACAAGCACATTTAGCTAAATACCCTCCAAATTCCTGAATGAGTCCTTACCCCAAGTGAAGGAGTTCGAGTATCTTGGGGTCTTGTTCTCGAGTGAGGGAACAATGGAGCGTGAGATGGGCCGGAGAATCGGAGCAGCAGGAGCGGTACTGAAGTCGCTTTACCGCACCGTTGTGACGAAAAGGGAGCTGAGCCAGAAGGCAAAGCTCTCTGTCTACCGGGCCATTTTCATTCCTACCCTCACCTATGGTCATGAAGGATGGGTCATGACCGAAAGAACGAGATCGCGGGTACAAGCGGCCGAGAAAAGTTCCTTCAAAATAAGAGTCCCGATCTTATTACTACCAAAATAAAAGTGCAAAACAAAACTTTACCATAGGAAAATATTGGCATACAAATATAATCACTTCTATAAAAAAGGTAACAAATTTAAAATATAGTTAGACATATTAAAAAGGTAATTTACAGAATCAATAATTAATATCTAATTCTTAACTGTGAATGGTTTTCATTTATTTAACATTATAAATGTATTAGTCTGGCCAATCCAAGACTTCAATGCTGAAGGGCCAATGGATCTATTGTGGGGGTCAGCACAAAGGTTAAGAAAACCGACATTTGAAAGGGAGACAGCAGATGACCAAGAAATTAGTGACTTTCTCAATCATTTTTGGGGAGATCTGTGAAGAAACATAACAGCCTGGCACCTAAACTGGTCAATTTAGTATTAACCAGCAATTGAGGTGGACCAAGTTTCCTAGCCAGCTAAGTCTTCAAACTAATCTGCTGTAAATTACTTATTGTACAGAGATTTGAACAATCTTTGTGTCCCATGTTCCCATTATTCAACGGCTTGATGTATCAGCACCTGGTATACCCCGTATCTTAATTCACTTTACATAATATAAGGGACTAAAAAGGGAAACCGGTATTTCACGTTTAGGCAATTCAAAAGCTGATGCCTGGTTCCAACCTGGCAACCACTTTAAGAAAGTCTAGGCGTTGAGCCTGGCCTTTAGATGGCAACAAACTCTGTGACTCGCATCCGCCTGCCTGCACTACCAATACCACCCAACCCTAAATGGATGCCCCACGCCACCCCCCCCAGCCCACGCTTTTTGCTCAAACTAGTTTCCTCCCTTATCGCTTCGACCGTCAACCTTTGTTACGCGCCAACACCATCAAACTCCACCCCCCCAGCTGCACTCTACACAAATCACCCACACGCACTACCCCCCCCCCCCACAACACTCCGCTTCACACGCCGCCCGCTTACTGCCAGCAACACGCTTCTCAGAGACCACCCCCTATTGCACGCTACACCACCCCCCCGCCCCCCCCACAAACAGACACGCGCTTCACCACACTCTACCCCGCACTCTTAGTCTCCTGCACCGGGCACACCGCAAGCATCGCGTCTCTCGCCTCCTACCGCTCTCTCACACAACGCCCCACCCTCTGCATCCAACTGTGCGCCGCAACTACCCACCCTACCTTCTCCCTTCTTTCTCGACCAACACATCGCCCCACACTCTCAACCAGTTACGGCAAATTTCTAGTTGTTAAAATCTATCTGGAGCACCACTATTTTTCCTGGTATCCCTCGTGTTAATACTCAGCAGGCAACAACACTAGGTACTAACACTGGCAGTGTTGCCTTAGAAGTGTGTATACTATAAGATGCTATTCAGCAGCTGTGAAACTGGGCTTGAAAACGCCTGCGAACACCCACCAGTCTTCTACTTTTGTCCGTCGTGTTGATTTGCCT
>NW_011344301.1:201898-211856 GCF_000735185.1 Notothenia coriiceps
AAACTTCCTTTTTGTTTATAATAATTTTATCCGGGTGAACTTTATTTATTTACGTAGTATACGACGTGGGATTTTTCTCAATTTCCATCCCATCCATTCTTTACCTCTTTGGTCGAGACTCATCGCGTCTTTAAACTCTTTATGTCGTTGGCCATTTTTATACAGGATAAGGAAGTCTGAAAGAATGTCTCCAGGGGAGGAGACGTTGTGTGTGCTTGCGTCGTAAGTAGTTACTCTGGTGCTCTATTCAAACCCACGTGTCTATCTTCCGACTGTCCGTCCATTAACCGGCCGATTTTATCTAACCTAGCATCGAAAAAATGTCGCGATGCCGAAGTGTCTCTAATTAACATTCATACAAAAAACAGTCTGTAAATTATATTAATCACGATAGCCCTGCAATTCTCGTAAAGGGTACCTATATTGTTTTTCTACAAAAGATTTTATTTAAATGTATGGGTTGGGGTAACTTAATACTGACTTCTAACAGTCGCACAGAAGGAGAGGGGAACAACAAGGAGCTATGCATTTCCGAAGCGTCCGTTGGCAACTGTTGAGAGATATAGTGTAGTTTGTGACTCCCCAAGTGCTGTGTTTAATTTATTTTAAAGTAGGCCTGTGTATTATTTTTAATTCTCCTTATAGGAGTTCTTTGTTTCTTATTAGAGGTTAACAGTTTTATATAATGTAATAAATAGCCTAATTCACGCAAAAAAACTGTAGTTTTTGTCTGATATAACAATAAATACAACTTTATTAGCTATCAAGCTATGAAATATGTTTTGCGGCTCCAAGTGAAAATATTTGGGAAAAAGGAGCAAAATAGTTATTTTGGTCAAAAAGGTTGCAGACCCCTGATCTAGTAGATCGCGTTCACACCGGAATAAGTTCCTGAGGTAGCCGCTGACGTTTTTTTTTTTTCCTTCTTCTTCTTCTTCTTCTTCTTCTTCTTCTTCTTCTTCTTCTTCTTCTTCTTCTTCTTCTTCTTCTTCTTCAGGTTTACTGGCAGGCCGCAAACAACTTCACGGCGTATACTGCCACCTGAAGTCCCCGGCCGGAAGTCCCCAGAGTTGGGGTCTGGCCTTCCGAGTAAATCGCCAGAAGCGCCGACACCTCCTAATCACTCCATCGCTCCCATGTTTTCTTTTGTGTTGCCATAAGTTAGTCTCTCTGCGTTGGTGCACTGGGCTAATGCTAATAATGCTAATGCGAGCAAATAAAATGGCAGATTATGGGGCGTGGTTTGCAATTCGCAATTCGCCCAGCCAATCAGAAATTGGAACCTTTTTCTGCAGGAAAGTCCCTGCTCTCTAGCAGGGACTACAAAGGGCAGGTCACCCTTGAAAAAGAGATCTTTTGATCTCAAGGGGCTTTCACCTGGTTAAATAAAGGCTACAAACAAGGGGATGCAAAGACCGGAAATAATCTATACACTGGAACAAATGCTGCTCCAAAAATAAAGTTAAACAATAATGAAAACAAGCTGTTTTCACTTGAAATAAGACAATCTGCCAATAGAACAAGTGAAAATGTGCTTGGTAAGATTTCTTGAAATAAGATGGGATATTTAGGTAACTTAGATCTTGTAATTAGCTGGGAGAAAACTCATTTTGAACTATACAGTATTCGACCAGAATCAGGACATGTTGTGTAATATAAGCCGCAAATGCTCAAAAGTTTTCTGTTAGTTGGTGATTTTTTAATAGATATGTAAAAAAATATGTGTTTCATCTGAAATACAAACAAGACCCGATATCTCACTGCAGTGTTACTTCTGAAGTACTTATATCAGGTGTGAGACATATTCTGATATTAGACAAATATACTTGGCAACATTTCAAGTTTTTCTCGTGTATGAGCTCAGTCCGTTTACTATTCAACCTTACAATATCGATATGGAGGTAGGCTATTTGATAACAAATTCTGTGATAAATGATTTTCCTCATATTGCCATAGTATAAAATGCAAATTTACGATAGATGACGCTACAATATCTGAGCTTCTAAGGTCATTTGTCATCAGTATTCCCTTTTGCTCTTGGCCCCTAAAAACATCCTTCTGATGCTTCAAAGAGCCTGTGACAAGCCCCCCTCTGACTCTGACCAACTGCCATTATTCTAGTGTTGGATTGACACTTTAAATGAAATAACCATCAAACAAAGTACGAGGCCATCTTTTTCCGTGCACAGGCATCTGTACCCGCTGAGTGTTGAACAACAGAGAGCCATAGGGAGCCTTCGAAGGCGTCGATTGGGTTTTGGTGGTGTGTGGGGGGTGAAGCGTTCGGCTCAGAAATGTCACGTCTGTGATTGTCTCTGGTGTTTTATGCCAGAGATGCAGCCTTCATATCTGTGAGTACTGTCATCGGACGAGATGCCTTTGGTTGTGTGTTTCCGATGCTTTCAGTTCAGAGTAGCACAGACTGTGTCTAGCTTTAGGGACAACAATGGTTGACAGATTTACAGAAGATTTGTTCAGAGCTGAAAGCACTATTTGTGGACCTGCCATTCTGTTGCATCTAAAAATAACAACTCTTAGTTTGGCCAGTAATCAAGACTGACCTTTTGTACAACTTACAGCACCAGTAATGTGTTATACATACTACTCTGAATCATACAGCGCTACTTCACTTCCTACAATGAAGTCATCTGTTTGTTTTCCATAATGTTTTCGGGTAGCATTCTTAGTAAATGTGCATCATATGTTTTCCACTCTTAATTTGCGGGAAATGTACCAGCAGGATATTTACACCACACACTGTCATGAGCAAATTCAATCTGCAGCCAACTGATTGAGCAATTTGCTCTTCAATTGAGCACAATAGGCCATCAACGTGCAGGAATACTAATGTGTATCACACACCCAGGAGAAAAAGAAAAGCTTCTGTGAGAAGTTGCATTTATTTGTACCACTAATGATACTGTGGGTTTGGAAACAGTGTCAAAAAGATGCCCGGGGGAAATGGCTCTAGTGTGCACCCCTTTTAAGGATTGTTTGTTATCGCAGCGTCATGGGTTCAAACCTGACCTGTGTGTTATCCTTTCTCTCTACACCTTTCTAGTCCTATCATTTACATCTAAAGGCTGAAAATTAAATATTTAAAAAAAGAAAACGGTGAACTAATGCAAATTCAATAGTTAACTATATAATGATCTGTTTTGATTAACACAATGTACCCTAAACTTTGTAAAACAAAACCAGTTGTTTTTATATTAATATACTTAGGCTGATATTTTTTGTGGTCACAGGCTCTGTACCCAAAGCTAGATCAGAATAGAAAGGCTGTTAACTCAAGTGATAGTAGTTTGTGCCATCCATTACAAGTGACAGGTAGCTGTCTTCGCTACACTGAGACTGAAGGTCCGTTGATGAACTGAGGCTGTTAGCTTGATAGTGAGAGATGGGACAGGAGAGGTTAGTATGCACAGATTGATTATGTGAAGAAGAGTCAGAAATGGCAAAAGAAGAAATCACGGGTACAATAGCTGCCACCTTGGGAGAAAATAACTGATGCAAACTTTATGTAAAACTTGCAAAGCTCTTCCTAGAAGATAAAGTGGACTTTTAATTCAGAGACACAGTGTTTCCCAGTGGAACAATCAACTCTCAAAACTCCTAAATAACTTCAAACCACAATTGTGGAAGATTGGTTGCCGTGTGGGAAAATATACAATATGAGATAATGCTTAAGAAACATCAGTTTTAATGAATTTAGCTGAAATAGCTCTGCGAATGAAAAATGCTTTACTTTGTCACTGCAAAACAAATGAAAACAAATGAATTCTCCTCGCATCCCCAAAAATTGGGAAGACGGCATTGTACATTAAATGATATTAAACTCTCTAAAAAAATGTATTTTCATGTTCATATAATAATCTCTATTTACACAGAGGAGGTAAGAATAAGGGTTTCATTACATTTGATATTTTTTCCTTCCCTATCCAGTACTTCCAAAGCCACATTTGTGCTTACATGAAATAGGCCTTCCCTTAAGTATACAAATACACATGCTGATCTGATCAATATGTTACACGTGTCATACCAGAATTGTTTAGCCTGCAGTAAAATGCTTTAATGTAAGCAAAGAGAATCCACTCCATCTAAATGTGTGACCTTAGACTGAGGAAAGTCAAAAAACATGGCACCAATGTTTTTCTACCTACACTGCAGTGTCCACGGGGAGGGTGAAGGGTTTTGGTATGAATACTGAGTAGGAAAAAGAGAAATGGGAAATCCAGGACTAAACTCCCAGACTTAAACTTGTTATAAACACGCACTGAAGGGATGAAAAATATAAAATAGGCTAGTTTTGACTGACTCTTCTCACTCTTAGTTCAAGGCAGGCTACCTATTCCTGATGCTATTTGAAGCATGGCTTCTACATTCCTCTTTTATTAGCTCTAATTTCAGATGGACAAGAAAACGAGATGCATGAGGCGTGACCTACATGACAGAAGAGGATAACCAAACTAGGTTATGCTTTGATGCAGAGAAATACCGCCTCGGCTCCATGTTATTGTATTATTAAACCCTTCCGAACATTATGCTGAAGTGACCAGTGACACTCGAGTGCTAGGTGATGCTGTTGCCAGGCGTGTTCGTGCAAAAATATTGGACAACCTAGACGCTGTTTACAGATGTATCTTGAAAGAGTGAGTCTAAAATAGAGTGAGAGAGCAGGGATTGCAGGAGAAATGATGTACAGGTACACATATAGATCAACTTTGCAACACATATATAAAGAAAAGAAAAAAACGAATTTAATACACAATATTTGCTCAGAAAAAATGTAATCCACTGGTGATCCCATGTCTGCAGTGAAATGGGTAAGAGCCACTGAGTTGTAATTAACTTGACATTAATTTGGGTGAATATGACAGGGGCACCTCTAAGTCTAGGGCAGAGGGAAGGAAACATAATAATCTGTGCTCATGGCCTGCTGCTACACCCTGCCATCACTCTCTATCAAATTAAAAGGCCAGAATCCATGTCTTCCCTCCAGAGTGCCATCCCCCTTTTGTCAAACCCTAACAAGTAATTTGCTGAAGGTTATTGTTATTGTATGACATTTAATCCAAGTCATGATATTAGCATAATTTCCTGACCGGCCTTCTTAACCTGCAGTCACCTTTAATTGGTCGGCGCTTTTTAATGCCCATGTTTCACATTGCGCTGAGTGTCTTACTTTTAATTGTTATTGCTTCCGCACACTGCTGCTAGGACACATTGACATTAAATATTGGAACACACTAACATTTAAATATCCTCTTGAATTTCTCTGGCATATCAAGCAGACATATATACATTAATATACGCAACATTTGTGTATTCTTTGGTGACATGGAGAAAGACAGATATTACTTATGTCAAAATACAATGATATGGATATTGTGATAATATTGTAGGTTTTAGAGATGTAACAACTTCGAAACCAAGTTGATGGCAAAATGTAGCAAAAGATGACGGTACTCATTTCTTCATTTTACAGCAGATACAGTACGTACTGTCAAGGTACTAGCAATGATGGGACAAAGACAATATGAACTTTGGATGCAGTAAACGTATTTTCGACACTATTGTTCTGCAATATCAACACCAAATATGTGTTCAAATCAGCTGGAGGAGAGCTAGTAATGTTAGCTGTTAGCACCCGGTGGGCAGAACAGTCCTGCTAGGCAAATTAATGAAGATAACCGCTCACATACATGCAGGTATCATTCTATTTTGTATCAATAATAGGATTTATGTTAATATAATGACTAGGTGGGTAAATGCAAATCATTTCACTGCATGTAATGGGTTTAAAAATGCAGCAGCACACGCAGGCATGACAACACGCCATCAATTGCCGAACCCTCATTTTGAGAGGCAGATCTGATCACTGACAGATGGATGGACCCTGCGTTTGGTCTTGGATATGTGGCTACCCTTCTTAGTTGCATGTGCATTGTCATTTGACGCAGTTGGAGGACATGGTGTCAGACCCCAGTTCACTGAAAGATCTCGGAGTTCAGTGAAAATGAGGCAAATCAATTTGTGTTTCATGCCAAAGCAACAGCAGATTTCCAGATAGGATGGCCAAACCAAAAAGTATGGTCTGTTTTCATTGGAAACATGCCATTAGCCCTTTTCTTTTGGTTTCCCTCTTCATCCTGCTGTATTACATTTAATGAGACACACAGTAGAGCAGCTTACTGGGTAATTACTGCATAAAAGTAAATTATTTGGCAGGAGGATCCAAACAATAATGTCTACATTCATAGTCGAAACTTTAAAGAACACTTAGAGGCTCATGCTGAAATATATACTAACACATTATATAAGAAGTAGAGGCCTTTCTTTGCACCACATATATCACTTGCCCTTTGCATTAAAGCAAAGGGATAACCTCTCTCTCGCTCCCATTAATAATTCAGAGGTAAGACATGACCACAGCCCTCAGTCTTTTGTAGGCTCTTAGTCTACAACACAATTACTGTATGCTCAGCTTAAATCGCCAAATTATTATAAAAACCTAAGCTAAAATGTCTACAATAGTACCTACTTATTCAGTCCTTACTCTATCCAATGTTTTGTTTAAAGGGCACTCTTTCTTGTCTTCCACATGAGTAAATTATTTAAACTGTTGACTTTATTGATATTTCTCTAGATGTGGATTTCTGTACCCCTTTTGATGCTTAGATAAATGAATCTGGCATTTTAAAGGATTCAGTGAAGATATGTCAAAGCTCCTACAGACAACAAACAAACACATGCACAGCGGCTCGATGTTAAATAAAAGATTGTTTATGTGTAGATGTTTCTGCCGGCCTTGCATACTGTACAGTCATCCCCATTAATCCAGTCCTCCATCAGAACTATTAACAATTTGGCAGGCAGCACACTCTTTACTTCCCTGCACACTATATCCCTCTATAAATATTGAGCCAGATTGGGTTTTCTCCATCTTCCCATCTTGTTATTTGCCAACTAGTCTGCAAGTATCCTCCATATAAACAACAGCAGTCACTTCAACATCTCAATTCTCTCTGAGGAGTGGTCAGCTGCAGTTTGTGAGGATGTGGCAGAGCGAGTTCTTACTGCTCCTTGGCAACAATTACAGCCTTTTTTTGTTTGTTGGCATTTTCCCCCATTAATAGCCACTAATTGCCATCATCTTCTCTTTGACACAAGCTCCTGACCTTTAAAGCAAAGATGATTGAAGGTCAAGATCAAGAACTCATTGCTGTGTGAATGTGGAATAACTCTCCTGTTATGCTGTCATATGGGATAATCCATTGTTTCCCTATGTTTAGTAAATGTTAACATGGTATACATTTATTTACAATTTGAAGAGAGAAACAATCTGAGTGATAACCAATGACTAGTAAAAAAAACCCGAACGAAATGAAATGGACTGCACTTTTAAATTCGATCTACAGTAGATGTATTTGAGAAAAGGCTTGTGGATATGACATTTAAATTAAAAGCCTGATTCCCTGAAAAATTTCATTTTGAATTTACGCATATTTCATTTTTCAACTCAAGGCTCCCATGAGCCTCAGCTGATGGGAAACATGCCCCTAGCCAAAGGTAGTGGAGACACCTTTGAATAAACAATTGTCTGCACAATTTCCCTCGGCCCTCTTGTGAAAGAAAAGGCCACTCTCCACCTACAAATGGAAAAAAAGAAACATCGCAGTACAACCCCTCTGTGTTCTTTTGATGTTGTTTTTGGCTTTTGAATTCAGTCCTGTGCTGCAGGTTTAGAGTTTGTGCTCTTACATTCTCCAACCTTGTGCCTTAATAGTTATCTAACTATTTCCTTGCATGTGTTTCTCTTTGTATTCAACAACTTAGTATAATAACATTAGACTGGAAGTAAGGAAGCATAGAAGTGATTTTCTGTAACCGTATTTATCTCATTGTCCCATTATAATCACTTAATCTCCTTATGCCTCTTTGGTAGATTGTTAACTGTATATACTCTATACATGTACCCTTTACAAGTGTATCCTTGTCAGTAAGTGGTCTGTGAAAGTAGCCCCTATCAGGTCTTTACCCTGTGATTACAGCTACCATGAATTAAGTCACCATGAAATTACACTGATATGTGTTGCTTTCTTTGCCACAGGAAAAAAAGTCTCCATCTATTCTTACACATTCAATTTTTCATGTACACCGTGCTGTTGTAGCAACTGAGAGGGTCGTGAATGATAGCTTGTGAAGATGAATAAATTGTGTCTCACTATGAGTATCTGAATTATCAATGTGTTATGTTACAAGCTGGCTCTGCTTGTAACATAAGGACAACAGTTCCACACAGGAGTTGCCCAAAACAAGTATTTATTTTACCCAACACAGTGGTGACAACCGACAATAAAACAAACAGAGGAGCGGTGTCCTGGTGCACTGAGCAGGGCAGCTGAGAGAGAGAGAGAGCCTGTTCTGCAGCCCTCTTAAATACTGGGACCAAGTGCCACAGGTGGGTCTCATCACTGCTGATTACAAGGAAACACACAGGTTACAGCAGCACCCCCCCCCCCATATAAAAAGTGTTCCCAAGAGACTGAAACATCCAAACTAATAACAGAGCTTATACTTACATATAATACATGAAACATAACTTTTCCTGGATGTAAATGTTACCCTTAGTTTACCACTGCCTACTTTCCACATTCACCAACTCAGCAACCCAGCACCCTGGAAGCAATTAAAGAGCAGGAAAACGCTGGAAAAAAGATGTAAAAACAGGAACAAAACCACCTTACGGTACTGCTCTTTACAAAGCATCAGCCATCACATTTGATGTCGGATGTCCAAATGGAAAGGCTGTAGAAACAGGGACCATCTCATTAACCGCTGGTTTGGGTTCTGCAAAGACTGTAGAAAGGTCAGGGGATTGTGATCTGTGTATATCACTATTGGCCTATAACCACTCCCTATAACACTTCGAAGTGCTGCAATGCCCAGATCAATGCCAGTGCCTCCTTCTCTACAATCGAGTAGTTCAACTAGTAGGAGTTAAACTTGTGTGAGAAGTAACTTACCGAGAGCTCCATACCAGAGGCATCTTGCTGTAATAACACGGCACCGGCACCCGTATTACATGTATCCACTTTAAGATGAAAAGGCTCCTCAAGACGCGGGGCTCTCAGCACTGGAGCGCCAATAAGAAGATCCTTAACGTCCTTGAAAGCCTTCTGACACTGAACCGATCAGTTAAACTTCATCCTTGGACTTATCAGGTCAGTCAAGGGAGCAACAAACTTCTCAACGGCTTCCACTTTTGCCCTTACCCAGATATGTCACTGTGGCCTTAGCAAACTCACACTTGGCCAAGTTCACAGTGAGATTTCTGGGTAAGGTCGTTGGTCAGGGTATTGTGCGTCCAGTAAGGGCAAAAGTGGAAGCCGTTGAGAAGTTTCGTCCGCCTACCACCAGGAAGGAGTTGGCTCGTTTTCTTGGCATGGTAGGTTATTACCGTTGTTTTTGTGAAAACTTCTCCTCGGTTGTTGCTCCCTTGACTGACCTGCTTGTGACATAAGGACAACAGTTCCACACAGGAGTTGCCCAAAACAAGTATTTATTTTACCCAACACAGTGTTTACAACCAACAATAAAACAAACAGAGGAGCAGTGCACTGAGCAGGGCAGCTGAGAGAGAATGAGAGCCTGTTCTGCAGCCCTCTTAAATACTGGAACCAAGTGCCACAGGTGGCAGAGTCCTGCACGGGTCTGATTTTCAAGACCCGCTCCCGCCCCGCACCCGCGACGTGCAATACCGAACCCGCCCCGCTACCCGCACATATAACCAAATAGTTCCGCAACCCGACCCGACCCGCCGGCACAAGATCCGCAGCACGACCCGAACCCGCATATACAGGACTGTCTCAGAAAATTAGAATATTGTGATAAAGTTCTTTATTTTCTGTAATGCAATTTTTAAAAAAAAAAAAAAAAAAAAAAAAAAGTCATA
>NW_011344301.1:211896-226310 GCF_000735185.1 Notothenia coriiceps
TGAGATAGGATTTTTGAGTTTTCTTAAGCCGTATGCCATAATCAGCAATATTAAAATAATAAAAGGCTTGCAATATTTCAGTTGATTTGTAATGAATCCAGAATGTATGACATTTTTGTTTTTTTAATTGCATTACAGAAAATAAAGAACTTTATCACAATATTCTAATTTTCTGAGACAGTCCTGTATATGAGCAGTGAAAACGTGCAATTATTAACACACGCAGTTGCATATTTGGCTCAAAAAGCGTGGGATGTTGGTTATTCTCTCCATCTAGGAGGACACCAAAAGCCTCCCAGACGTTGGATTTCGCTCTTGACGAAGAGTTATTGAAAATGCTGTATTCTCCGCTAGAGAGCTTCACCTCAGCCATTCAGAATGTGGCGCGCTCAGCAGCAGATAGATGCGCTGCAGAGGTTATGATTATGCTCGGTCCCGCGGGGGAGAGGTCTGAGGATTTAAACATTAAACAAAATGATTATTATTAAATATATTTATTATGCAACACCCGCAACCGGACCCGCATCATCTTTGTTTTACCGAGAACCGAACCCGGAAAAAAGCGTTTGAAAAAATACCACCCGCAAATCACCTTTTTTGCGGGTCACCCGTCGGGTACCCGCGGATACCCGACCCGATGCAGGACTCTGACAGGTGGGTCTCATCACTGCTGATTACAAGGAAACACACAGGTTACAACAGCATCACCTGGTGGACAACCACAGGGTTGTCACAGTTAACTGCACATTTTAGGATGTCTATCAATTTATTTTAATCAAATACAAATTATGTAGTAAGGGTAAGGGTTGTGTTAGGGTTCTTCTGGTGTTATTCTACAATTTACTAAACAGCTATAGCTGAATTAACACCATCCTGCTCATGTGCATTTTGCCTCAGAAAGCTAAGGTGTTGCAATCACATTTGTTATCTGGCGAAATGTGTATTCAATCCCATAGGGATTTGATGTGGTAATGAAACACCTGCAATGTAAACTGTAAATGGGACAACTGACACTAATTTATAGTGTTGGGCCATCAAGTCTGATTATTTCGAAAGGCAGTTGCATATCCAGATATTAACCTGTTCTGAGAAACCAAAGCATTTCAAATGAACATGTTTTTATAACATTTCCTACCAACTGATCTGTGTGGTCTCTTTAACAGTTCAATTGGGTGCTGGCAAGGAGATTCAAAGTGAGAACATAAGATTTATTCCGCCACATGCTCTACAACAATATTTTTGTGTCGGACAAACTCCATGTAAGGATCACCTTCCTCAAAATGGGCAGTTAAGAAGAAAGAACAGACACCGCTGCGGGCCTCCTGAAAGGTGAGTCAGATGATAACAGGGCCTGTTGGAAAAATAATAAAGCTTGATAACACTGCTGAGAGCAATGCAAGGAATACCAATATGTGACCTCAAAGATATTTGTCATTTGCAGTAATAAGCCCATTTGTTAGCGAAGCAGGTACAAAGACTTCACCGGGGAATGTGCTCCTGTTCATGGTTGCAGGAACAGAAAAATAGCTAAGCCATGACATATTGAGTCATTTTCTTACACAATTCCCAGCTGCCCAGTTGTCTGTGCTATTGTTGAATCACGGTTTGAATGATTTAATGAGGATCCTTTCAACAGTCGCATATTGTGTGTGCAATGTGGCGTTAAAAGGATCATTTGGATGTCATTACCTATTGTCGAGAGATAATGGCATTAGAGCCTCATGATCCCAATTCCAAGGCTGCTGCATGCCCAACAGATCTCAGACAAAACAATGGTTCTTTAGCCTCATCCGACGTGATTTACTTCAACAAATTACATGATTTTTCAGGTAGAAAGAGATGTGAGGCAGTGCTACTGAAAGGTCTCCAAACGAACCACAGAGTGTTTGGGGAGCCAGTTATCGACTCTAGGGGTTAGTGAACCATGTGCACAGATCACAGGTGTTTATTTGGGATGGCTTTATTTTTTCTGTATCCAAAGGCTGCACTTGGAGGCTGTTTAAATTGTTTGTTGAGCCACTCACCATGCATCCAGTTCGCCTCTGCTACGGTTCTGTTTCTCAGCTCCTACTGTACACAACCTCTCATCTCCTACCAGGAGGTATGGCTCTAATGAGGGCAGGACATCTGGTTACAGAAGGAGACGTGTGATGTTGTTAATTTTATCACGAATATCAGTGTCAATTACATATCATGTGGTAAGCCAGTTGCTTAGCCTAATCATGTGTAATCATGCCTAGTTGATTGAAAATTGCAGAAGGCGACAGATTTTAAAACGGAACATCAGTAAATCTAGTCTGAATTGGATTTTGTAGGCTTCAGAAGCTTTTAGGAGCTCACAATTAATCATTTACTGCACATTCACATATATGCATATCATTCAAGCTAATTGTGTTGGGATTTTATTGTTATTTCAACGTCCCTTTAACACACAGCAGACTGTATGTAGGTCAGGCAATGTGGTGTGGTGGCATTGCGTGTGGAGGTACTTATCAAAAAAAGTTACTTCCACGTTTCCTCTGACAAAACAGCTCTGACAGATGTCAAAATACTGGCACCGTGAGCACGATGGCAGGTTCTGAGTCACAAAGGAAAGATGGAGGTAGAGATGATGGAAGGACCCTGGAGAGAAGCAGCTGGGTATGTCTGAAATAGTAAATGGTCAAAACTGATATATTGGTAAATATTTATGTTTCCAGGGAGACAATAGTGCCTACACACATTAACAAGGCATGTGTCCACCTTGTCACCTCAGGACTTATCCGTCCCCAGGACAACAACAACCCTCAAATGACCAGGCCCTAGAATATTATTCTAACTGTTTGTCTTATTTTAAGATAAAGATTTCACTTTTATTGTCATTGCACAGAGTACAAGTACTAAGACGAAAAAATGTAGTTTACATCGAACCAAAAGTTCAAAACGGTAGTAAAGTGCATAGTGATCTTAATATACAGGACTGTCTCAGAAAATTAGAATATTGTGATAAAGTTCTTTATTTTCTGTAATGCAATTAAAAAAACAAAATAGTCATACATTCTGGATTCATTACAAATCAACATGACTATTTTGTTTTTTTAATTGCATTACAGAAAATAAAGAACTTTATCACAATATTCTAATTTTCTGAGACANCTCCCCTTGTTGCGCGGATTGGCAGGACTCTAACCTATGTTAATAAGGATCAACTGGCACACGCTTCCAATTTACATGACAATGGGATTCATCATTATAAGAGCACACATAGGATGAATTCTGCGGTTTAAGAATATGTCATGGATCTGATGTTAGCTTTTCTTTGGATCCATTTTAAGAACATGATTAAGAACAACTTATGTTGGTGAATTATGTTAGAAAAATATCACTCGTCACCAGCTTGAGTTTCAATATCAGGATGCATGTATTTATTATCCTTGCAAGAATGGAAGTAGTCATCACATACAGAGCATTTGGTACAACTAGTTCCTGAACAGTGTCCTTCACATGCTGATGCAAGAGAGGCTGTTACACAGTCACAAGATGCAGGAATACCGGTTCAAAGCAGTATTCAATGTTTAGTTTAGATCAGCTAAGACCCACGTCAGAAATTATCATGCTTGTCACACAGTATGTCTATCTCCATCGAGGCTGAATCATCATGTTAATCGTTGTCACATAGCTATCATATGCGTAAAGCAGTGTGTCCTGATGCACTTCTAGGTAATCATACATCCTGTTATGTACACAGCTACGTTGGGCCTTTGTTATCATGATATTGGAAGAGTACATTCAGTATTTTCCCAACAATAAGAGCTTCTGTTCTATTTAGATACACTTCTCAACATTTAGCATAGCAGTTGCATTTCTGTTTGCAAAGGCATACTGTTTCCTGTTTCTCCTTTTAGTCGTGGGGGTCTGTGTGCCTGCCCCAACAACTGCTGAGAGAACAGCAGGAGGGTTACAAATCTTAGAAAAACATATTTACACTGGACAATTCAGAGTCTCATGTTGACCTGAGCAGCATGTGCTTTGATGGTGGGAGGAAACCACAGCAGCCGGAGGAAACCCACACAAACAGGAGGCGAACCTGCCTTCAAACGAGAAGCAGCACGGCCACAAATCAAACCCACAAACATCTAGCTGTGAGGCTGCAGCGCTAACTGTTGAGCCAGTATACCACCCTCGGTAGAACACTTATAGCCCAAGTGTGTCTCCAGTGTGCTTAAAAGGTAGGTGGTAACACTGTGCAGGAAGAATATAAAACTGACCCTCATTGTTTGGCCATTGGTCATCATTTGGATGAATTCATGTAGATGCTGAGTTCCTCTCTCTGTTAACACTTTTAGTGAATGAGAGGAGTAGAGTGCAAGACAAAAAGGGCAAGTGAAGCCGAGTGTTAAACATCAAGCTGTGTGTTCAAGGTGCATAATTCTGTAATTACTATCCGAAGCCCCACTACTCTGCTGGCTGCTTCTTTATTCAGTAACAAGCTGTAATCAGCAGGTCTTGGACGTCTCCACATTTGAGCACCTGCCGCCTTTTATTCACTTCGCCACATGTCGCCAGAAACAAATGTTTGGGGGAATACGCTTATTTGTTTCTTTCCCCCGACCTAGACAAGCAGGTCGATTTTAATCTCAGTCAGGAAGGTAGTATTAATCCTTCCTGTTTTAATCTCAGGAGGAAAGTAAATGGGTGCATTTCACAAAACATTCTTTAATGAAGTATAAGCAGGAAAAGCATGTATAAAAGAGAATAGATGAACTGCAATGGTTTCATGAAGCGACTGCTAAATTCAAAATGAGGATATCCAATCAGTGTGAAACCTCATGTTAAGATCTCGGGGCACAGCCTCTCATTATCTGTGGCACCAACAGGATGAAACAGAGCTTATCAGAGATCCCCTTTCTCTCCACCACCTGCTTATTTCCTCACAGAGAATCCCAGCTGACCTGCTTCCTCTCACGTTGTTATGGATGGATGCAGCTCCTAATTAATTTCTTGCATCTTTTGACTCTCAATTAATACAACTAAACATTTGCTACAAAAGTGAGAAAGTAACCATGTTGCTGCGCCACAGGATTTATGGTACAGGGGGGAAAAGAACTGCTTAACCAATCAAATCAAAGAGTGAAAACAGGTAGTTGCTATGGCAGCGACCTTACCTAACACAAAAGAGCCATTATGCCTTGGCTTCTCGTATTCTCCCAGCAGATCTATATTACTTCTAAATTGCTTATTAATGCGCCTGTTTTTATCATGGCAGGATAAATTGCAATACCAGTCTTACAATTATATTAAACTAAAAAGAAATGGCTCCGTGTCCCTTTTGATTGGGGGAGCCATTAGGAATTAGAAACCATTCAAAGCAAAGCTTACCACAGCCATCTGTTGGCGAATAACTACAAGGGTTTTTTGTGAATTAAGGCCAGGCAAATAGAAGTAACTCCTCTTGAGTTACTGCCCTGTTTTATTTTTATTGCTCCAAACCACAGTCATCGTTTTATCTCTCCTTTCTCCTGCTTGAATTTACAGAGAAAACTTTTTTTTGTGCGTTCGAAAAAAACAAACGTGTGCTTGGCTGCATGTGGCAGTCAAGTGGAAAGTCAGCCAACACCTGAAACTTAAAATAAAAGAGTGTTGGATGAAAGAGAATTGTAACCGTTACCTCTATTGGGGATTTATTTTTGCTGAGGGAATTGTTGAGACGACATTTCCTACAGTGGCGTTATAAAACTGAAGCCTGAGAATCCAATCCTATCTCAGTGTACGGGGGGGGAAAAGGATGTTTTGGGAATAGGATAGGAATTTATCTATTTTAGAATCATCCTCACTTAGCAATTTGTCAAGTCAGGAACCCTAATGGCATAAACTTGTGTCATGAATTTAAAATAACTGCCAAAAATGATAGCTGCAGTGTTTTTAAGCATCAATGACAGTGAAAACCAAGATTTTTAACATGAACACTGAAAAATTATGATTGCACCTCAAACCTCATGATGGCTCTTTAATTCCCCCAGACCATGTATTAGTGGATATATTTCAGACAATTATTTTGGCATTGTATCAATATGCTCAATCCGGCTTCATGGGGCTCTGCAACTGCTCATATCAAAAATGCTTTTTGTTTGTATTGTTTTTTGACTAAGCTTGACCCTCAGATTTCAATCTAGTCAACAAGAGAGCCATTTATATTATTGCTTGTCTATTTTAAGAAGTCTACATGTACATTTAAATAAAAGATACAGTAATGACAGGACCAGTTGATTATATAGATAGAAGTCTGATATTCATTAGGCCACAACAGTGAGTTTAGGTAATCTTCCTGTAATAGGAGAGGATTTCTAAGTTAAAAATAAATATATTTCCATTTATTCTGTATTGCGTCTTATTTATACCATAGCTATAGTGTATTACATTTTCCATGCATTCCATGTAATGTTTATACTGCCTTATACTGTACGCAATGCAAATACTGTGAGATGTATATATTGATAATATACTTTTATATATATATATATATATATATATGAATATATATATTAAGATCACTATGCACTTTACTACTGTTTTGAACTTTTGGTTCGATGTAAACTACATTTTTTCGTCTTAGTACTTGTACTCTGTGCAATGACAATAAAAGTGAANTAGGGTATAATGAGTTCTTTAAGGTAAGATGGCGCCTGCCCATTAAGGGCTTTGTAGGCGAGAAGAAGAATTTTAAATTCTATCCTGTGTTCTATAGGGAGCCAGTGTAAGGCAGCCAGAACAGGAGTAATGTGGTCCCTTTTCCTAACTCTGGTTAGTACACGAGCTGCAGCATTTTGAATCAACTGAAGCGACTTGACTGACTTCTTGGTACACCCTGATAATAAGGAGTTACAATAATCCAGCCTTGAAGTAACAAATGCATGTACTAGTTTCTCTGCATCGTTTTGAGGCAAGATATGCCTGATTTTTGCAATGTTACGTAGATGGAAGTAGGCGGTCCTTGAAATTGATTTTATGTGGGTGTTAAAGGATAAATCCTGATCAAATATAACACCAAGATTCCTTACAGTCTCACTGGAGGCCAAATTAATGCCATCCATAGTTAGTATATCTTTAGATAATTTGTTTCGTAGATTCTTCGGGCCAAGTACAATAACTTCAGTTTTGGTCGTGTTTAACATAAAAAAATGTAAGGTCATCCACGTTTTTAAGTCCTTGAGGCAGTCTTGAATTTTATTTAGATGATTAATTTCATCAGGCTTGATTGATAAATATAGTTGTATGATTTTAGATTTCAGTTTTACATTGATTTATTTATTCACACAAACTTAAACAACCGTTAAGGAGGACACATTCTTGTTTCAGATGTCAAATGCTTCACTAACTTCCTGACATGATCCCTGCAGGAGTCACAACCCGGGCCACCCACACAAGCAATAAAATGCGTTTCCGTCGGCTGTAAGAAGAGCGGTAACACGGCGTGATCTGCAGCGCTGCTCTCCGTGCACCGCTCAGGCTCTCCTTACAAGGTTCAATCCATTTCAACTTTGCCCCTGTTTGCTGCTGGCCTTTCAGACTTTTGTGAACTGACACGAGGAAAGTGGAAGAAAAATAGTACATCAATGGGGAAAACCAAAAGCAAGCACAGTGTGTAGGTAGGAAGGCAAGAAAGGGTGTGTATTTTAGAAAGGGTAAACTGTTTGTTAGGTAATCAATACAAACTAAATGAAGTCCCTGATTGATAATCAATGAAGATTTTCAAGTATAATCCTAAGTAACAGTATCAGTGTTGATCCAGGCATATTTTACTGGATAGGTATTGGCTAAGAAAGCAGATAAAAAACGGATCCATTCTGTTCGGAAAATACTGAATGTACTCTTCCAATATCAGAGTAGCCCATGATAACAAAGGCTCAACTGAAACTGCTTACATGACAGGATGTATGATTACCCAGAAGAGCCTCAGGACACACTGTTTTAGGCATTCGATAGCTATGACAACGATTAACATGATGATTCAGCCTCGATGGAGATAGACATACTGTGTGACAAGCATGATAATTTCTGACGTGGGTCTTAGCTGATCTAAACTAAACATTGTATACTGCTTTGAACCGGTATTCCTGCATCTTGTGACTGAGTAACACCCTCTCTTTCATCAGCATGTGAAGGACACTGTTCAGGAACTAGTTGTACCAAATGCTCTGTATGTGATGACTACTTCCATTCTTCAAAGGATAATAAATACATGCATCCTGATATTGAAACTCAAGCTGGTGACGAGTGATATTTTTCTTACACTTTCTTAGTTAGCATGCTGTGTTTCAATTCCTGCAACCACTCCAAATGAGAAATAGCTTTATCCTTAGCTGATCAGGTGAAGTACCTGAGGTAAACTTCCCTTCATATCGTCATAAAATTAAATCCCATCAACTTTATTGTTTTTGAACCAGGACCTCAAGATTATAGTTGAAGTATAAAAAATTGCTTTTGGGGTATTTACTGATGTATTGTATGTCACCGTAGAAAGTCTTGTCAACAGTTTTGTTAACTACAACCTTTATTTTATCAAATATTGCTAACTAATTTCCAGTTTTATGAATAATTCCTATAGCACACTTAATGTGTCCTGAGTACAGTAGTTGTAGCAAACTGTTCTAGAAGAGCACTACATAGATCTGATGGATAGGACATGTCCTGTTGCTCCTCTAATGTTTTCAGCAGGTACCAGTGCTTTAAAGCTTCTCTCTTTGGTACTAGCCAGATGCCATCCTCTATACTCCTGTTGTTTTATCATGATTGTCCAGCTGATAAAAACAGCAGTTGGTGTTGTGTGCTTTCCTGAAAAAGGTCAGCTGTTTTTCAACTTTTGAAAAGGCTCTGCTCAGCCAAAAAAAAAAGCAGCTTGGTACAAAACATTTTTAAAGGGCAGCCACATTCTGACTCTGCATCTCATTGTTTATTATGAACAAACAACAAAATGGATGTCTGCATTAAACCGTAGAAGCTGCCCAAAAAGATCGAAAGGAAAAAAACCAGGAGGTAATGTGAGGGAGATAAGCAGAGAGATAGGAGATTCAGAGTGGTCGATAAAGTGACCCAGGGTGTGTGAGGGAACAAATGTGAGCCAGGGTAGAAAGAGCTTTTGTATCGTGTACAGTGTAACCAAGTGAATGAGAGCGAAACAGAGACGGTAAGAGAGGAGGAGAGATTGCAGTTGTCATGTTGACTGATGGGCTGACATTTCCCCTGCCCTCACTAATGCTGTCTCACTGCTGACACTGCTACTGTACACACACAGACACACACACACACACACACACACACACACACACACACACACACACACACACACACACACACACACACACACACACACACAACACTCTCAGCTGCCGCGGTGACTAATGAGAATATGTGAAAGCGCTGGCGGTAAGTGAGACGGAGAGGAAGTGGAATAGAAGGACACCCAAATTTGTCATTGAGGAAATGAAGGGTTACAGGGTCCAGTGCGTTCCATTTCCTCCTGCCTGACCAATGGCTGATGAGTATTTAGAATAAGCTTACAGACAGAGGGGACCAGATTGGAGAGAGTCTGTTTTGAATGTGACCTCCTTTCTTTTTCTTTTTCATATCCATTTATCTTTATCCAATGTGCTTTCCTCCCCATTCCTCTCTTTTTTAAATATGATTCTTCTTCTCATAGCTCGCTCTGTGTCATCTCAATCCCTCCCCGTCTTATCCTCCCCCTTCAGGTATTCCTTTAATGTCTTTTGTCCATCACTCACACTTTGTTTGTCTCTCCACCATCTCTGTCTCTGCTCCATTATCATCCTTCCCCCCCATCAGTCTGTCTATTTCCTTTTCTCATCTCCTCCTTTCTTTTCATCCTCTACTCTAATATTCCTCTGTCTATCCATCTCTCTATGTCTTTTGCTCAGGTGGCGGAGCAGATTAGTGGTTAGTGAGACCATCCCATTACTGTAAGGTTACAGATTCAATCTCGGAGGCAGACCGTGTGCACATCAACAGCCGTGTGTCCTGTCCAAATGTCCTTGAGAAAGTTGCTGAATATACACCGGTGTAGTTATTTGAAGTCACTCTGGATAAGAGATTAATGCAGAAAGTACATTTCAGTTTGCATTGCTTTATAATATAGCATTATTGTCCTTGAGGTTTGCCTTAAGGTATTCATCCGATTTTGACCTTCACTTATTGTAAGTGCTGGCATTACATTAAACCAGGGATTCCTAAGATAAGGGTTGGTAATAGGACTACAGTCTGTATGTAAGAAGTAAACATTTAATTGCCAATTTCTCCCCTGAGCCCAAGTTGACATCTATGTAGGGCTGCTCGATTATGGCAAAAATCATAATCACGATTATTTTTGGTCAATATTGATATCACGATTATTAAATATGATATTCATTGACTTTGAAAACAAAGAAAATTATACATTTATATCTAAATTTAAATAAATAATATAAAAATAATAAATACCAATTAAGAAGATCAACACACATTTTGGAGCGCACTTCCACAACCTACTAAACATATATAAATATGATAACTAATGTCATTCACAACTGTTTAATTACACTGCTACACGCAGTACTCTTATTTTGGTAACCCCTCATCTGGAAACCGGAAGTAGCTGAGAGGCTCCGGTTTGACGAGTTAGTAAAAGTTGACTGCACGCTAGAGACCGGAGAATGAAGACACGGCAACTAAAGCTTCCGTTGTAACGTGTTTGTATGGATTTATTAAACAGACTGCAGGTCACAACAGAACCTGGCTGAGAGGGCTTTTAGGTGGGGGGGCAGGATGTATAACGCAAGACACATTGAGAGCATCATTGCAAAAATAATCGTTTTATTTCGATTGCGTTGTTTTCATAATCGTTGCAAGCCAAAATCGTAATCGAGATTAAAATACGATTACTTGCACAGCCCTACATCAATGGTCCAAAACCCTCAATAACATAAAACAGGAAATCATCACATAGGAGAAGCTATAGAGAGAGTGTGGTCTTCTTTTTAAATTACTCAATGATTGATCCACTATCAACATGTTTACCAAATCTAAACATTGGTTGTGTTTTTCTGTTGCTGTGACATTTATTTGTGTTAATCTACTGTAAAGTAATCTAACATACATTGTTTTCTGTTGATTGCTACGGGCACGTGATGCATGACATTTTTTTTTTTTTAAGTGAACAAACACCAGAATGATCATATTAGTACTCACTTTGATTGACCTAATTTATTGACTTTAAACTCAGTTATATTAATCGATTGAAAATACGATGCATATTCAATTTTGGATTGCTATTCCTTTTGCAAATTTAGCATATTGCACCTGGTGTTGCCATCAGCATGAACAAATAAACATGGCCTTGTTTTGCATCAAATTGTATAGGTAGTTTTTGAGATATTCTGCATACCAACAAACAAACAAACATAGCAGCAATAAGGGCTGACGAAAAAACTCTGATATTTGGCCCTGATCTATGAGAACCTTTATCAGTTCACGTGTGATTCTCCCTCATGACACGTTTATTTCGTAGAAAAAAATACCCTCTTAACATTTCATCATATCAAACAAATGAGCAAATAATCTTGTAAATCTTGAACTAAATGAGGTTTTGTTTTCTTCATGCCAAGTGTCCTGAAAAAAATCATTTGTAACATCCTCCTTATCTGCCATCCAAATGTTTATCTTTGGAGAGGAAATATCTTTTTTGAAGGGGGGGGTATGAAAGGCAACGTTAAGAAAAAAGGCTGCTTGAAGCCTTCTTGGAAGCAATTGTAAAATTGTCTGAAGAACAAGCTTTGAAGAAGAGTGTTATTTTTTGGGATATTTATCTATGGATGTTTGCAAGAAGTCTGCAGCTTCCCTTTAGGATATCATTGCCCCATATTATCGATCTGTTTACAGGTGTGCTTTTACACTATATCATGAAGATAACAGCATGTGCACGTTCTCCCAGGCCACTGCTTTAATTAAACTGGCTATCTTTGATTAATTATTATGTAGCACGAAATAATAATAGACTTTGTTGGAGGCAATGTTCCCTCATGGCTCGGCTATTTCACTTGTTTCAGTACTAACAGGATTATTTCCCAAAACTCGCCTGAAACAACTGCAATAGCCTAGAATTAGGTCGTTTTGTCCAACTTTCCCTAAAGTTACAAGTAGAAGTTCTATCCTTTGACTTACCATAAACACAATAACCATTCGGAAATATAATTAAACTCTAAAGCATGTTGCTCTTCTCTGAGAAGGACAGCTTTGTAGTCTCTCGGCGGTTAAATATTGTCTTTGTCCTTTTCTGTTTCTCTCAATAAGTCCAGATCAAATGCACACTAGGAGGCCCACTCTTCATGTTTGTTGTTCACAGAGAGGGGCAGAGTAAAAGAAGGTTTATAGCTCAGTGTGTTGGCATTATCTGTTTACCCAGACAGACATAAACATGCCCGTATCCATACTAACTAACACAATGGGAGAGGGGATGATGTTTATCACAAACAGGCTCTTTGTGTTAGTGTGTCTATGCACGACAGACCTGTGTAAATTATGCCTGTTCAGAAATTACTGCTGTGGAATGAAGATCACAGTTTGAGCATTTATTATTGGGCTCTCGGAAACGACCAAGGAATACTGATGCGTGAATGATTCATTCAGAGAAATAACGTCTGCTGCTGTTGAGCCAAAGAGCAACACATTATTTTAGGACATGATTGACAGATGATAATGACGAGTGGTAGTGGCTGTTTGATGTCACGCACTTCTTTGATGTTCTTCTAAACAAAGAAAACGTAACAAACATGGCTGAAACAAACTGAACGGGGAAGAAAAAGTTCTTATGGGTAGTTAACTTTTTCCATTTATTTTTAAAGGAACAGTTTGCTATCGTTGATCTGATGTTAGGTCAAATCCGAATGTTTTATGTATTTGAATTGTATTGTTTTTTAGACACATTTTTAGGGAATGATTGGTTGATGTTAACTGCAATGACAAATGCATTGCGTTTCCTGTTGCTCATTCAGAATAAAAGCCACCCTGTGTGTTGCATGTTGAAAAATTACGGAATGTAAATACATTTAGTTACAGAAAGAAACTCAGACCATAATGGTATAACATTTCATTAAAATGTAAAGGACTATACCATTAAACATTTAACTTAAGTTTAAAATGAAACTGGAGTACAATGAGAATATTAAAAGGTATGAATCCATCATGTATACAGAATACATAATGTATTAAATAATGCAGTATATCGTTTCAATCATTAAAATGACTAGAGTGATTAATATTATATATTACACACTGTAGGCACTCATGGATATTAAGTGATCTTTTTCTCTCTGTTCTTTAAGACCCATTTGTCTCGCCCTCCCTATATAAACTCTGATTATTGTTACACTCCAGTCCTTAAGGTTCCTTGATTTCCCCTTTCTCCCAACCTCTAAAAGTAGGGTTGTATTGTGAGGTTGTCATGACTTCCTATTATGGGGCTAAATAAGTGTAAATTGACTTTTGCCCACAATTTGACAACTCACTCAAACCAACATTTGTTTGAGTCTGCTGGGTTTCGTCTCAGTTTGTTGGAGAAAGAACATTTTGTATTTTTTGTGCTTCAGCATGTCTTCTTTTATGCATAGCCAAAACAGACAAATTACATTAGAGAAAAACATAGTAAAGGACGATACAATTCTACCCTTTCAGGTTGCGAATAATAGAAGTATACTGTATGCCTTTTTATATTACAAAAAAATTGTTTTAAAGGTGTTTCACTCCAGTCAACAAACTCGCAAATTTGCAGACCAATATAGCCCTTTTCAGACCATTTTGTTTATTTTACCAAAAAGGTCAATGTATTTTGATTTGTATCAATCAATCAATGTTTATTTATATAGCCCAATATCACAAATGTTACATTTGTCTCAGTGGACTTCACAGTTTGTACAGAATATCAGTATGACAATACGACACCCTCCGTCCTTAGACCCTCATATCGTACAAGGAAAAACTTCCAGAGAAAACCCACAGTTTAAAGGGAAAAATGGGAGAAACCTCAGGGAGAGCAACAGAGGAGGGATCCCTCTCCCAGGACGGACAGACGTGCAATAGATGCCGTGTGTAAATTGAAAAGATAATACATTTGCAACATAGGTAGTCCAAATGTTTGGAAATGCATGTGTGTATAATAAGAAGATGAATCCACGAGTATATCCATCCAGGACTTATGATCCAGGACCACAGCCACGACTCAAGATCCAGGACTCGCGATCCATGACACAGGACCGCAGGATCATCCATGACTCCGGATCCCGGCGTATATAGACACCAAAAAGAAAGACATTTGGGGAAGCTGGGTTAATCGGAACATGAGAGTACACAGGTATAGACAGAGAGAAGGAAGAAGTAAGATGTCCCCCGAC